>NW_023010515.1:0-11260 GCF_902201215.1 Prunus dulcis | reverse complement strand
ATAAGTATTCGTCACAAGAATTTTTCTTTTCTTTCAAGTTTGGTTGCAATACTACTTTTTGTTTTGTGAAATTTTGTATCCAGGGTAGTAATAGATGATATAAGTACATTGTAAATATGAAACAGGAGCAGGCATGGAATGAATAATTTTTTTTTTATTTAAAGTTAAACACGGCATGCACTAAACATCTTAAATGAGAATTAATTACTCTTTGACAGGGTGTATTCTATGCCATAATTAGTTATTTAAGAAGGCGCGTGGAACACGCTGTAATTATTCTTTTAAGACGCGCAAAGAGTGTCGTAGTTACTTCAATTGAATTACGGCTCACTAGGAATGTCGTCTTAAGTTTTTATAACGACGTTCATGCACGCCGTGATTGAGGAACACTATTTACGACAAGAGCTTTTACTGCTTGCGTGTTTTGCTTCGTGAATGATAATTCGCGACGTGCTTTGTACACTGTAATAGATGTGTTCTGGTGTAGTGGTGGTTTGTTGTTAAACCCAAACTAGAGCATCCTTCTCGTGATAAGCCACGTATCTCAACCACTTCTTCATCTGATTTTAATATTTGATTCATTCAAGAATGATCTCCTTACTACATTGTTATGTTGTGTCTTTAAATTCAAATTATAGATAACTTGTAAACAGGTACTGTTTTGTATTCGATTGTGATTCAAACTCATGTAATTGATACAGTATAAATAGACAGCTGCACATAACGTTCAAGGTGTGCCTTTCATTCAAACTCTTATATGTGATCAGTTCTTTCGATTAGGACTTCCTCGATGGCATATAAATGGAACTTTACGAGGATTACTAGGCGTGGTTTGTTGTTAAACCTAAATTAGGACATCCTTCTAATGAACAAAGGATAAAATTTATGAATACTAACAACATTTACCTTAAACGATTTTGATATCCTTATATGTCCAAACCTTATACATGATATACCACTTGAAAAAACACAATATGGTGTTCTTTAAAAACTGCAGCAAAATTAAAAGAAGAGAAACAAAAGACATGACAAACCACAAAATGATCCAATCAATTTTCATATAATAAGATGAAGTTTCTTTTAAGTGATCATTCAAAACAACTTCATTCCCAACATTGTATGCATGCTCTATTATCACCGTTGGGGAGAGTACAACACTGTTCATAAAAACTGTATTACAATTAAAACTGAAAACAATGAACATATGTCTTAGCTTGTGCCATTATAAATTGAACCATATTAGTCCTGATTTGAGAGGAAAATTTCATAATGCAATTTTGATCATTAAGCCTTAAATAATTAAGATATTATAATTGAAGAAGTGCTTTGAGAATTTAATCAATACAAAATCTTTCTTTAAACATGATCAATATACTTTAGTTAAATATGGTGGCATGTAGGTGAACATCCAGGACTCTCTTTCCTTTAATTATGAGATCAACTTTCTTTATGGTATGATATGAAAAATATGTACTCTTATTAAAACACTAAAAACAAAACTATATGTCACTTTATAATTTATTAGAATCAAGAAGTCATTCATATATCACAATCTGATTAATAACTATAACTAATTAAAATCATGTTTAAAAAAAATTCTAGCATGTGTCAAAGCTTGTAATTCAATATATGCACAACAAATTCGTATGTTTAAGGTATGCCAACATTTCATTTCAAGATATACGCCCGCAATTGAAAAGGCAAAACCAATTTCTATTCATGATATTGAATTACTCTAATATACCGTGCATGATATTGAATGAGCAACATATCTTGGTGTGTAAAAGTATTCATAGTTGTCAACATAGAATATGCAAGAGTAAATATCTTTATTCTCTTAAATGTAAGCCCATTAAATTCTCTTTTAGTTAAAAAATTCAATGTGCATATCTTAATCATAAAATTGGTGTACAAAACATGCAAACTGACTTTCAGTCCCAACAATTTTTAAGGCATGTGCACCATTCTATGCCATTACAAATCAAAATATATAGAACAATTCTTTCTTTGGAATGAACTGTGTTATATGTCTCAATTATAATGCAATCTCTAATCAATTTTGTTCGATAAATTAATGTGTTACAATGAATAAAACAGCTTCGGCAATTTGTAAACATTGTAATACCCTCTTTCTGAACTCTACCGATTGTGTTAAAGGAAAGAAATTGGTCAACTATTGTGATTACCTCAATCTTAGTAATTAGCTAAGTTTACGGTCATTACAGCTATTGTGATTTACATACTTAGAATAGATTCCATGCTTACTTAGAATAGAACTTTCATTCTGTATAAATCTTGTACATTACGATCTCAAGGAATCAATACAATATACAGCTTTCTACATTCTTTCATGGTATCAGAGCACCAACATAGGTGACTCTGTCCAGCACGTCTTCCGCTACCAAAACCAAACACACAAACAGCCAACCTACACAGCCCATCAACATGGGTGATGAAAAATCATCCGGATCTGAAATCAACATGTCTGATCCACTTATCCTACACCATTCCGACTCACCCGGTCTGGTTCTAGTTTCGAAACCTCTCGAAGGCCATGACTATGGTCAATGGAGTCGCTCGATGCGAATTGCCTTGAGCGCTAAAAACAAACTAGGATTCATTGACGGGACTATCAAAGCCCCAGCAAAAACTGATGCCAAATTCTCCATTTGGCAGAGATGCAACGATATGGTGTTATCCTGGATTTTGCACTCACTACAACCCGACATCGCAAGCAGTGTACTTTACTGCACTAGCGCATCCATGGTGTGGAATGATCTTAAAGATCGGTTCTCACAAGGCAACGACTCCCGGATTTACCAAATCCGTCAAGAAATTGCCGAACATCGACAAGGCCATCTTTCGATTTCAGAGTATTACACCAAACTCAAGGCCTTATGGGATGAATTGGATTCATATCATGAACCCATCATCTGCACTTGCGAAGGTTCCACAACACGTGCTTCTAGAGAAGAGAAGGAGAGAGTCATGCAATTTTTAATGGGTCTGAACGAACCTTATTCAACTGTGCGTGGGTCAATTCTAATGATGTCACCGATCCCAGACACACGTCGTGTCCATGGCCTGATCCTCCAACACGAAAGGCAACTGGACGTGGCAAATCGACAGACCGGATCCCATGCCATGCAAATCATACGTTCTGCGAACACCAAGGGCGGCACCAACCCAGGCAACTCGACAGCAGCGGCGAAACCCTCTGGTGCTGGGGACGGAAAACACAGCTCCAACTTCAGGAAGTTTCTGAAATGTTCTTATTGTGATGGAGACACCCACACCATTGACACTTGTTTTTTCCTTAATGGATTTCCTGTGGGCCACAAACTCCATGGGAAGAATGTCAAGCCAAAAAACAAACGGGCTGCTTACACTGCTGAAAAAGATCCAACCCCAGGGCCCCACGTCAAATCCAATGACAGCCCCACTTTCACTACTGAAGAATACAATCAACTGATCGCTCTTTTACACAATCGACCTGGTAATTCTCATCTTGCAAATGCAACAGGTATTGTTACATCAACCTGCAACCTTTCACAGCATGACCCACTTTCAAATTTCTATTGGATCATGGACCGTGGAGCATTAGATCATATTTCGTGTTTTGCACCTACACACAACACAGTCAATACTCAACATGATTTTGTTGGTTTACCTAATGGAGGAAAAGCAGCCATCAAAAATATTGGATCCATTAAAGTGTCTGACACCTTAACTCTAGATGGTGTTCTTCATGTACCACAATTCAATGTGAACTTATTGTCTGTGAGCAAATTGACACGAGGATTGCAGTGTATGGTGACTTTCTTTGATAAATTTTGTGTTGTGCAGGACGTGAATACGGGGAGGACGATTGGCCTGGGCAAGCAATTTAATGGGCTCTACTACCTCAAAGCCACCCAAAACCCACATCTAGCTCTTCATGTTCACCACACCTCCCATCTTTGGCATCAACGTCTGGGACACCCATCCAACGCCCCTACTCAATTTCTTTCCAATAAATTTCCAGAAATTATCTGTGATACCAATCATGTTTGTGATATTTGTCCTTTAGCAAAGCAAACTCGCTTATCTTTTTCTCCATCTACTTCATTGTCATCTCATGCACCTTTTGATTTAATTCATTGTGACATTTGGGGGCCACACAAAATTCACACTCATACTGGTGCACGATATTTTCTAACTATTGTGGATGATTTTACCCGTTTTACATGGATCCATCTCTTAAATTTTAAATTAGACACACAAGGGGTGATAAAATCTTTTTTCTCTTGGGTCAAAACCCAATTCAATCTTCATGTCAAAACCTTGCGTGCCGACAATGGGAGTGAATTTCTTTCCCTCCAACCTTTTTTTCGAGACACCGGTACCTCTTTCCAACACTCATGTCCATATACACCCCAACAAAATGGCATCGTCGAACGAAAACATCGCCATCTTTTAAATATGGCTCGGGCACTCCGTTTTCAGGCCAATATTCCCTTACGTTTTTGGGGAGAAAGCTTACACAATGCATGTTATCTCATAAATCGCCTTCCAACACCATTACTCCAACACCAATCTCCATATGAACTTTTACACCACAAAACTCCTGATTATTCATTTTTACGAGTTTTTGGTTGTCTGTGTTATGCTACCAATCTCCTTCCCAAACACAAGTGTGATGCACGGGCCCGTCGATGTGTTTTCTTTGGTTATCCCCTTGGTCAAAAGGGTTATCGCCTTTATGACCTCAGCACACACAAAAAAATTTCCTCTCGGGATGTGGTTTTTCATGAAAATATATTCCCTTTCTCTACCTCACCACCTGAACAACAAAATGACATTATTGTCCTACCCACTCCAGTCCATGACCCCTTATCCCAGACCCAGGAAAGCCCAACCTATTCTTCTTCTCCTCACTCTCTTCCCCATCCGGCCCATACCCCTCAGCCCTCGGCCCACGACCCACTCCTCACTTATTCACCCTCCCCATCTCTTATCCAACCCGTGCCCCCTGTTCTGTCTGGTTCTTCTCCTTCATCACCGACGCCCACCCACGCATCTTCACCATCCTTCGATGCCACGGCGTCATCCTCTCCGGCCCTTTCGTCCTCTCCACAACCCCTTCCTCCTTCTCTCACCGACGCCAATCCCATTCCTCCCGCCCCACCTCTGCGAAAATCCACCCGCTCTATCAAACCCCCTCCCCACTTCAAGGATTACCAAGCCCACCATGCCGCCCTGCTTGCTCCAGGAGTTCCTTCCCCCATCACGTCAGGTACTCGCTACCCCATCACTCGATATGTCACTCATTCCAATTTTTCAGACCCTCATTGTTTTTTTGTCAATAATATCTCCCAATTGGTTGAACCTAACACTTATGAGGAGGCCCGTCACAACCCCCACTGGGTTGAGGCTATGAACTCCGAAATTGCAGCTCTGGAAGAGAACCACACTTGGTCGTTCGTTCCGTTACCGGCTGGCCATCGTCCGATTGGGTGCAAATGGATTTTCAAACTCAAGTACAATTCTGATGGTACCCTGGAGAGATACAAAGCTCGCTTGGTCGCCAAAGGGTTCACCCAGCGTGAAGGCATCGATTATACTGAGACCTTTGCTCCTGTTGCTAAACTTATCACTGTCCGTTGTCTCCTCACTGTTGCCTCTGTTCACAATTGGCCGCTTCATCAGATGGACGTGCACAACGCTTTCCTTCATGGCGACCTCCATGAAGAGGTCTACATGCTTCCACCGCCCGGTTATCAACGACAGGGGGAGCACACTGTATGTCGTCTCCACAAATCCTTATATGGTCTTAAACAGGCGTCTCGAAGCTGGTTTCGTAAGTTTTCCTCTGCTATACAAAATATTGGTTTTTCTCAATCCAGAGCAGATTATTCTATGTTTACACACAAACATGGTAAATCCTTCACTGTTATATTGTTGTACGTTGATGATATGATAATTACTGGAAATGATGATGATGCCATACGAGACCTTAAACACTTCCTTGGCACTTGTTTCAAAATCAAAGATCTTGGACCTTTAAAGTATTTTCTTGGAGTTGAAATTGCACGGTCCAAATCTGGGATTTCTTTTTGTCAACGGAAGTATACATTGGATATTTTGGAAGATGCAGGTTTACTTGGTGCAAAGCCTACAAAAATTCCTATGGAAGCCAATGTTGCACTCATGCCTACAGGGAGTGACCCTCTCAAGGATCCTACTCGCTATCGCAGACTTGTTGGCAGGTTAATATATCTTACAATAACAAGACCCGAAATCACATATGCGGTGAATACTCTAAGTCAGTTTATGCATGAACCCCAAATGCATCATTTTGAGACAGCACGTCGGCTCCTCCACTACCTCAAAGGAGCTCCTGGCCAAGGGTTATTATTCCCTTCACACGGGCCCCTCCACTTGACAGCTTACTGTGACGCGGATTGGTCACGATGTCCTTTTACAAGGCGCTCAGTTACTGGATACTGTATATTCCTTGGCAAGTCACTTATATCATGGAAAAGCAAGAAGCAAGTCACTGTCTCAAGGTCATCTGCAGAAGCTGAGTACCGCTCTATGGCAGCCACCACTTGTGAACTCACTTGGTTGCGATATCTCTTACGGGACTTACAAGTGGAACACAACCAGCCAGCCACCTTACTCTGTGACAACAAAGCAGCCCTCTACATTGCAGCCAACCCAATGTATCATGAACGGACCAAGCACATTGAATTGGATTGCCATACCGTTCGTGAGAGAATTCAAAATGGGGAGATCAAGACAGTTCATGTGCAAACCAAACATCAAGTTGCAGATATTTTCACTAAGCCGCTACCTGCCCCCTTGTTCCAATCCCATCTTGGCAAGTTGGGTGTAATTGATATTCACACTCCAACTTGAGGGGGAGTGTTAAAGGAAAGAAATTGGTCAACTATTGTGATTACCTCAATCTTAGTAATTAGCTAAGTTTACGGTCATTACAGCTATTGTGATTTACATACTTAGAATAGATTCCATGCTTACTTAGAATAGAACTTTCATTCTGTATAAATCTTGTACATTACGATCTCAAGGAATCAATACAATATACAGCTTTCTACATTCTTTCAGATTGAGCTATAATTAATATGCATCAATTTATTAGTACAACAACTTCAAGATCTTGAAAACAAAATTTTTAGATAATATGAGTGAAAAAAATTTCGCAATACATTGAGGCAACCCATTAATCCTTTAATATATCACCAAAAGGCAAAACCATATTCCATAATTAATATTATGGCATAGATACCTAAACAAAATTGCAACCTCCATTCATGAGGATGTGCATGTATGTTTAAATATAAAGAGCTATAATAATTCTGTCATGCGTAAGGATGAATAAGGACATGAGATGATAAGGTGATGGGGCAATTTCAATTAATTAATACATCAAACTCATGATCATTTTCCTTCATTAATACACTACTTGCCATGCAGTAATTACATTGATTGTATGTAGAGACATCAAATTTATTCTTTATGCCAATATTGTACGAAAACAATTCTAAAGAAATTGAAGCAAGCTTGAGATTGAAAACTAAGGCCATTACATATGCTAGTTTTATGCTTCAAAAGGTGATGAAATATTTATATGCACTACAATATAAAAACATCCAAAAGTAAACAAGTAACTTTAGTCATCACATGAATTGTTCACGCCTTTTTTTTAATTGATAATTTGATCCCTATTGAACCAATAGAATGATCCATAACCTTCATGATTTAAATGCTAAAGATGGTAGTGTGAATCAATTTCAGAGGGCCACACACTGTGAAGCCCACATTCCATGGCCGCAAACACCTTAGGTGAACTCATCAAGTGTCCACCAAGTACCCATATATGAAAATATCTTAGCAAACCTGTATGTTACTTGTCAACCCTCATTCAATAAAACATATATACTAGATTGATATGATCAAAAGCAAACACGATATCCTCAATTATTCATATCATTGAAATCGTTAACATGAAACTAAAATGAAAACTTAAAAGCATGTTATGGTTTCTAGGCATTGACTTTAGCGTTTAACAAATAGGTCTTTTTAGTTGTATTATGAGTGGTTCTGATACCACAAGTTAGAACTTAATGGCATAATCAACTAAAAACACTTGTCATATGAACAACACAAAGTTTTCTCCCTTCTGCAAGTCCTTGGTCACATTATCTCTAAATGGGGTATGAGTACATTATATGTGTAACCACTTGTAAATCATGACCCAGAGAAGCGCACGCCACATAGTAAAACCCATTGGGTTGGCTCTAATATCATCTGTCACGCCCAAGGAAGTGCACACAACCTCGGCGTTATACCCAAAAGAACTAGTCACTAATGAGGTTCCTTGCAATCGCTTATAAAGCCCAGATTGACTAAATAGTTTATCGATGTGGGACTCAACACGCCAACATGGGGTGTTACACATGGACCCTTGTTTTTATACTTAATTGGTTTAATCCTAAGTGAATTTGTCCTATCAACAAATTCAACTAGGACTCTACTTCATTACCAAGCAAACCTGATACTCATATCAGTTTTAATATGGAATTAGGACTCCTTAGCTCAATAGGATACTTAATCACATACTGTATGAGTAGCATGACGAGTTGGACTTAAACTCAATTTCTGTGAGCACAACTTTAAACTAATCACAACGTGTGTGATGCCCTAATAGTGCTTACATTAAGTTCAATTATCATTATAGTCTATTGGTAAAATGACAGTTTATCGTTAAAAAAAATCATCAACATTACTCTAAAGAGATTGAGTTATTTAATTAACAATAATGAACAATAATGAGACAACGAAATGATTTTATTTTTGTGCTTAAGATATTGCAAGGATTCCGAAATTGACAATGCGTGAGGAATTTATAAGAACATACTAAAGTTATATTATTTTATGAAACATAATAAACATATGCTAGGGTACTAAAATACTAAGCAATATTAGATTGAGTTCCATTTTATTTTAGGAAAAATGTATAAATATGAAATGTAGTATGGTTTAAAGGTCCTATTTATATTTGAACATAGGCTTGTTTGGTATTCAACTTGAATCCAATTTTTTAAACTCAAAAACAGAATTTGAGTCCAAAACAAAGAAAACCTGTTTGGTAGCCCTATTTTTAAAAACTCAAACTCAAGAACAACTAAAAAAACACCCCAATTATTAAAAACAAAAAATATCTGTTTTTTTAGTTTTTTTTTCTAACAACCCACAAGTTCTCAAAATTTTAAATTTTGAAAACAGTTTTCAAGTTGCATACCAAACAAGTTTTTGAATCTTAAAAATAGATTTAAGAACTCCTTGTTTTTAAGGAACATCAAAGTTTTTGAGTTCTCCATTTGAATAGGGTACCAAACGCCTCCTTAATTTCCTCAAGTATTATAATAAAAAATTGTATTTAGAGGTAACTTCGATAACAGTTTAAGAAATTGGGAATATGATAAATTTTAGTAGCTAATCCATTTAAACATAATGTAACTTGTATGTATAAATACAAGACCATAAGCAAAATCTAGTAGATAACAAGAACAAAACTTAATTGATTTGGCCGGTAATTGTGGATGCAAATTTATGCATTTGCAGTTTGCTTCTGCGAGTGATCAGCAAAACATCAAAGGTTATGGAAGTACACCGGTATGATTCCTCCCAAGGAACCTCCAATGTCTAAGTCAGATGGTGTTTATGCAAATAGAGAGTAAGAGAGTGGAGAATGATTCAGAGTGTGTGAACCAAGATTGCATTAGCCGTTTTGTGGCTTGTTATTGGCTATTTATAGAGTCTGCAGTCTGCTAACTATTGGCAGTTTTAGATGATAGGTGGCACGTGAAGAGCCTTTGTAGGCTTGCACTTCTCTGATGTGGAGAAGACAATGAGATTGTGGCAGTAGCCCAGATGGTGGTTATGATCCATTCCGAATTTAGTGGTGACACCTGACTGGTTCATGGGCTCTGCTGAGCAATGTTGGGTTGAACGAGGCTGTTGCCTGCTTCCAAGCCTGGTAGCCTATGTGTTCTTGGGTCTAACATGGGCTGGTCTGCATAGCTCAAGGGGGTCTGGTACAGTTGGTGTTGACCTGATTGTTCCCCTCTCATTTCAACAACGACATTTTTGTCATTCTTGATATATACAGGCCATGTGGCGTGCTCTGAGCTGAGGTGCGAATTTGTGATTCCACATTAAACAATTACATATTGCATGCGTGTTGTTCGAGGCTCATACATTTCAAATGGAAGAGTTCTTCACGACCGAGAACTTCATAATATCGAGAATATCCAGATAATTTCGAGAATTTTGCGAATTTTTTTTAGAATTTTAATAAGTTATTGAAATCTAGACATGTGGATTGCTTCCAAAAATCAAAAAGAAGGGTAGTTTCATATATTAGAAGATCCACATAAAAAATAAAGGTCATTGTCAGTTTCGTACCATGCAATTTAGTTTCGTACTATGCAATTGTACTCATAACGCATGTTTATTCATATACTCTCAATTTTAAAAATTAAGTATCTTAGATTTATTAAATTCTTTTAATTTGGGACCCATGGCTACTACAGAGGCAATAGCAGAAATTTTTACATAAAGCCTAACGTCGGAACTACGTCGAAAAAAATGATATCTTCGAGGTACTTAATTGGTAGAATTGAGAATGGAGGTACAAAAATGCCTTATGTGTACAACTATAGATTATCAAATTGAAATTAACCTTACAATGAATCATTGTTTGCTAGTCTTTATTTACTAAATGTAATTGCTAACTTAAGCATCAAAGAGCCCTTTTCGCATATGTTTTCTTTGCTTACAAACCTACATAAAACAATTCTATATGCATAACTATTTCTGGCTTGCCACATTAGGCCATGTCTAAACAACTAGAAATTAATTTAATCTAATTTATGAGGAGGGGACTCAAACTTGCGTGCATAAGTTGAATTCGCTATCTTGGCCTAACTAACATATGCAGAATTTAACATAATTTGGCATATCATTAAGAAGAATTTGCATATGTGGATTAGTTCAATTGGATAGAGCAGTGAGACCGCCCCCTTTCACTCAAATTCAAATCAACATTCCCATAAATTAAATTAATTTATAATAATTTAGACCACCACTTGTATAAAAGAAAATGAAGGATATAATCTTGTTTGAATTAAAAAGGATAAAAGACAAAAGAAAAGAAACCCAAATCAGTTCAAGAGAAGGGAAAATATTTGTT
>NW_023010514.1:0-11403 GCF_902201215.1 Prunus dulcis | reverse complement strand
AAGCACATATAAATGCATAGTTGACATTGCAGGATTTCAATGCCTTTCTCATAAGGGTGGTTGACGGTGATATATATTGCCTTTTTCTTGCATTGCAACAATAATTTCATGAATGTTTTGTTCTAACCATGTTCTTATTAGTAGGTTGTTGATTTCATTGGGTCTAGGTTATCAATATCGCTGGGGAGTAGTTTTAAAGTTGTAGCAACACATATTGATATTTTCTCACTCTTTTTCCTATAAGTGTCCCTCTAATGGTGCTATTAATTTATACATATACCGACGCTAAACACAAACTGGCATTTGTATGCAAAAAAAGGCACTTTTGTGTGTAAGGTTGGTTTAGCCACCCAAGTGCAGCAAAGTGCTGCCTGAACACTAGATTTGAGCATGTTCTAGTTGCGTAAAGGTTTTGTCACTCTTAATGGAAACCCTCCTTTATCGTTTCAATTCATTCCACTTACACGTGTTAATTTCATTTAGATGTTTATCCTTGCCCACAATGAAAAAGGCCATGAGTGGTACCTAATCGTAATATGCTCCTCCATTCGAGTCGTAGAACTTTGGGACTTCCTCCATAATCAATCGTGCCCCGAACACCGACATGGTGATGTGAAAGAATAGTAGGTATCATTGTGCATACATTATGATAATAAACATATTTACAGACTTACCTAATTATGTCGGCTACTAGCCCAGTACTCCACAGTTCCACTGCGTGGACGAGCTGATGCAGCCATTGTCCCAAATCTACTTTGGTTCTGATTTTCAATTTCCCGACCTCCCAATTCATGTACCAGCCGGGTCTTCTCTCCAAAATAATGCATGGGATTGCATTCTTCTTGTGATAAGAAAAATGTAGCGCTATGGCCTACCATGGCAAAACCCCGCCCTGGTAATGTTCATCTCTATACATGCACATTACCATCCAATTATTGCATTGTCATCCTTTTCTCCCCAATCAACTACCTTCTATTTTCTTCTTCCTCGATTTCATTTGCCAAAAAGAAATAAAACATCTTTCTTTATTTCAAGGAATATGGCTAGTTTTCATTATGACCACTCAATTAAATTATTAAACTTTAAGTACTTACTTGAAGCACTTCATTAATTTTGTTGGTCTAAATAAGATGCCTTAATGATTTTCAATTTGCATAATTTTTTGCAAGGATGATTTTTGAATGAAGATGTGAAAAATAGATGTTTGGATTGTTGAAAAAAAATTCGTAGGAGACCCTAAAGGGTTTCCCTCAAATAAAATTATTAGGGATCCTGCAAAAACTAGCCGGAAACTGGAAAATCGTGGCCAAACCCATGAGGGTTGAGGCCAAACTTCCAGCTCCAGCCGGCCAATACAGCTAATCACGATGTCGTGCAACCTAGGGGTAGGGAAGAGGGAGAGGAGAGCTACATGTTCTAAGTGGTAGCGCAACTTGGAGTGGCTAGAAACAGCAACGGTGGGAGTTTTCGAGCTTGGAAAATGGATGGCATAGCAAGAGGAGGAGGAGACGAAGATTTTGGGACCGGTCTCACCTGAAATAGTCACCGCACAAAGTGACGGCGACACTGGGGGAGAGAGAGAAAAGAAAGAGTTGGGGGGGGGGGGATCTGATGCTCTGTCACACCCCAATTTTTTTATTTTTTTATTTTTATACATTTTTTTATTTTTTAATTGGGAGTGTGAGCTAAAAGGAAAACTATAACTAAAAATTTAAATATCAAGAAACATGAGAATTGAACATAAACTTCTATTTAAACCAAAGTAATTTACATTGTTATTTTACAAGCAAAATAACAAGAAAGTAACAGACTTTTAACAAAACATCCAAAACTATCCACAACTCGTTCTTCTTGTTTCCTAGTCACAAACTAAACTTCAAATCCAAACTTATAATAGATTCAATAAGGGAGAGCACTACATGCTCAGTAGGAGTCCTATGTCTTATGTAATTAGCGAGATTTATAATGTACAATTTATGCAAGGCATGAATGAACTTCAATTCTACCCAACTCGTTAATTTATATAATAGGGCAAGCAAATCTGCATGTCCCATACCATGCATTTTACCATTGTGATTCTGAATGCCCCATTATATAAACTAACACCCATCTCAGTTATCCCATAATTCTCGTTTTGCTAGTCATCTTTTCTACACCATTGATCTCCCAGCCCAAATCACCCAATCGAAAATTATACCGCCGATTTCCTAGTCTACTGTGCACATGGGCTCGCCTGAATTTGGTCCTTACAATGGTCAGACTCAACTACACAAAAAAACCTTCCCATTACCCTCTTTTTCATAATTTCTTTGTCAACCCAAGAATTCCAACCACCACCGACAACATATGAACATGTCAATATTAATCAAATTATGATGATAATTGATAACATGTAAACACCTAATATCAAGGATAATAATCAAATAATATTACCAAGCATAATATAGTATTCACAATATTTAATTAAATCAATTTATGTAAAGCCTCCCCAAGAAAACCCCCACCTCAAATCCAAAGCTATTGTATAAC
The DNA here is from genome assembly GCF_902201215.1 of Prunus dulcis. NCBI lineage: Eukaryota > Viridiplantae > Streptophyta > Magnoliopsida > Rosales > Rosaceae > Prunus > Prunus dulcis. Next base: position 8,874 of record NW_023010514.1, on the reverse strand, counting down.
TCCCAGTCGCAAGTCCAAACACTTTGAGCTTCTCCAAAATCTCACCACACTTTAGTTCTCACTTTTTTTTTTCTTTGTCTATGATTTTTAGGAAATTAAAGCAATTTGAAGAACCTATGATACAAGAAGTATCAGGTAGTGCTATTTATAGGAAGTTAAACTCGACAAAGTCCAAATAATAAATATAGATGAAAGCTTAATATGATGCCACACAACTAGTCTATAGTTTCCTAGACTACTTGGGTGGCTTGAAAGTAATTTGCCACCCCAAATAGCCTTATGTGTTCGCTTTGTAGAGTGCTTAGTGAGCATTCTTCAATTAAGGTTATATATATAAGAATATCTACTGTGCTTACACGTCTTGCTTACATATCCCACCTCATGCTTTAACTGGATTTGAGGACTCTATATTTGCAACATGTCAATTTTTAACATAATGCTTAGTAAGCATAAAGGCTTTTCTAAATGCTTTTGTAAAGTATATATATACTTGAAGCCTTGTCTTCTTTCCGATGCTAAGTCTTTAAATTGAAGCCCCAAGTCATTTGTAAGGAATAAGTTTTTCTTAAGACTTTTCTTCAGAAGTTTTCCTTTCAAGTTTTCTTTTGTAATTCTTAAACATGAGTGCGAGTGATCAATAGAAGTGTGAGTGTCCTACGTGGCATTGCTTTCTGTAAGTTTTATTTTCATGTTTCCAAAGTTTTATTAAGTCAATAAAATTATCAAGTTAATTTTATGATCCTATTTTCGTTCCTAAGCATTAATTTAAATGATTAATTATATATTCTTCCATGCAATTTGTGAAATAAGGATTCTATGTATTTATGCTTTAACTAAATTCTATTTTGATATATTTCATTTTTGTTTTTCTTCCCTTGGTCTTCTCTGATTTGACTGAGTCTTCGGTTCTCCCTTTTTTTGGCATCAGAGCCTTAAGAGTTACGGTTGTGTCTAAGTCTGCTACTCATATCGCCCAAGTGGCTGATTTAGGTTTTCTAAGTTAGCAAGCTCCTCAGTTATTCTAAACAGTTATCTTAGAGTTGTCTGCCTCCTTAGGATTACTCTCTCAAAAGAACACGGTAAGACCTATAGCTGAACAGTAAGTCCCGTAGTAGAGGCTTGAGAGGTGTGGCACGAGTGTGAGAGAGAGAGAATGCTTTAGGATCCAGATAATCTGCTGAGTCATCCTCCATTACATAACGTGATCTAGAGGCAGATAGAGCCCTAATTGATTTCAAAATTAATGAATTAAGGAAACAAAAGCAAGTAGTCCAACCAAGTTACGGAAAAGCCCCTGCTGAGCCAGTTTTACCTAATCAACCTGAATCACCTACCATAACAGATTTTGAAGGTTCCACCTTTGAAGTTTGTGATGCCCAATTATGAACTCTTAGTAAACCATTTAAAATTCATTGGTCAAAATTAGATGTCCATTTCCGAGCCCCAGAAAAAGAATCCAGAAAAGCCAATTATCATGCCACTTTCCCCAGAGTTCAAAGAAAAGAAATTTTCAATGAATGGAAAGAATATTTAGAAAAGACTAGGTTAGAGTCACCTTATCTTGATTATGTCGAAAGCAAATATATGAGTCAAAAGTTAGTTACTTTAACTCAGGAAAAGTGGGAAAAGCCGACAGTACCAAAGTTATCAGTACTCACTCCCCAGTTGAATCAATAATAATCAATCACAAAAATACCAAAGTCATAGCCAGCCCCTACAAAGTTGCTGAGTCAAAAGATGATTTAGATAAAAGAGTCATAGAACAAAATAATTATACCAACGCAAGCCTAATAGTCATAGGTAAACAGTTAGATAAAATAGAAACTAAAATTGACAAGTTAACCCCTGGTAAAATTACATTAAAGCCTAAGAAGGATAAACCTTTAGTCAAATTCAATGAGTTAAAACCCGAGTCTTCCCTCAAAGTAAATTCAATCATGAGAAAAATTGAAGAAATGTTTCAAGAGTTAACCCCCGTTAAACCAAAACCAAATAAAGATAAAGACAAAGGAAAAGAAGAAGAAACTTCAGCTAAAGTTTTACATTTTGAAGTTAATTCTGGTAGTGAGTCAGCCATGTCTTTAGATTCAATCTCCAGTCAAGAGTCTGAAACAAGTAATATCTCTAAAATTGAACAAGCCTTTAATAACCTTCAAAGTAACCAGAATTCCCAGAGTCTTAAAGTTAGTCGTTCAACAGGAAAGGCCAATCCCACAAGTCTTACCAAAAATTGGTATCCTAAGCCTACGCCTCCAGATGTCCAGTTTAAAGAAAGAACCCAAAGTCAGTTCTTAGTATCTTCTGATAAGCTATATGAATGGAATATCGATGGCTTGTCCGAGCAGGAGATACTGAACAAGTTACAACATATGTCTATGGTAGCTAATAGTTATGCCACCAATCATCAGTTAAAACAATAAGAGATAGTTTCCCTTTTACAAACAGGCTTCACAGGAACACATCGTTTCTGGTGGGATAAACATCTCACAGAAGATGCAAAATTAAGAATAATCAATGCCTACAAAACAAATGATGATGGTTACCCTATTTTTGATGAACAAATAGGAACAAGTATATAAGATGGAGTCAATGTCCTTTTATACACAATAATTGAGCATTTTATTGGTACACCCAGTAGCAAAACAGCCAAGATTCATGACCAGTTAAGCAATTTATGATGCCCTAAGCTAAGTGATTTTAGATGGTATAAAGATGTCTTCATTTCTAGAGTTATGTTAAGAGATGACAGTAATCAATCGTTTTGGAAAGAAAAGTTCATAAACGGTCTTCCTAATTTGTTTGCCCATAAGATTAGAACAATCTTAAGTAATGAGTCAAGTCAAATTAATTACGATGAATTAACTTGTGGCAATATAATCAGTACAATTAACGAAGTAGGAATGAAAATGTGTGCGGATTTAAAAATTAGTAAATCAGTTCAAGCCGATAGAAAAAAATGCTAAATATGAATTAGGAAATTTCTGTGCGCAATACAATCTAGCCCCAGTTACCCCGTCTAGACAAGTCAAAAGAAGTAATGATCGACGCTTCAGTACAAATAGATATTATTCCCGTAGAAAACATTCCTTTAAACCAAATGATGAGTTTTATAGTAAAAAGAAGTTCACCCCTAGGAAAAGCAAATGGTCAAAAGGTTATTCAAAAGGTTACCGACAAAGTAAAAAGAATCAATTTAAGAAAAGTTCAGATAAAACAAAAGTCAAATGTTTTAAATGTAAAAGATTCGGTCATTTTGCTAATGAGTGCAGAGTTAAAGATACCATTAAATAGTTAAAGTTAAAATGTGATGATGAAGCAAGTTAATTAAAGTTCTTGAGTTAGCCGATACTGAGTTAGATCCTATGTCTTCAGCCAGCTCAGTTAATTATAGTTCAGATAGTTCCTAGTCTAGTTCCCCAAAAGTCCAGATAGGTTGTAAAGATAAGTATTGCAAAGTCTTAAGCAAATCAATTAATGTCTTAACTAATCAAGAAGAACAAGAAGAGTTACTAATCAATTTAATAAGTAAGATAGAAAATCCTGAATTAAAAGCCCAATATTTAAGAACGTTTAGGAAAGTCATAAGTCAAGAATAACCCAGTCCTAGCCAAGTCCCTACGATTAGTCTTAATACTACTCTAGAAAGATTTAATAAAAAGAAAGAAGTCACCCTTCAGGATCTCCAGTCATAAGTCAAAACAGTCAAAAAAGAAATTTTAAGCCTAAAACAGGTTTGTCAAAAATTACAAACTGAGAATTACGAAATTAAACAAGACTTAATTAAAATGTTAGAATTTAGAACAGAGTCCAGCAATCCTTTTGGCAAAGCCAGTTCCGAATCAGAACCTGTGTCTTCTGATAGTAACAAAAACAAAAAAGTCATCAAATTAATTAAGCGAATTAATTTTAGGAAATGGTATGCTCGAGTCAGTATTTTTATTAATGAATTTGAGTTAAATACAATTGCCTTATTTGATTCAGGAGCCGATTTAAATTGTATTCATGAAGGTCTTGTTCCAACCCAATTTTACAAAAAGTCAAAAGAAGTTTTAGGAACAGCATCCGGAAAAGCCTTAAAGTTAAATTATGAATTACCCAAAGCCCACATTTGTCAAAACAAAATATGGTTTAAAACGTCTTTTGTTTTAATTCAGAATATCACAGATGAAGTTATTTTAGGTTTACCCTTTATTTCATTACTTTACCCTTTCCAAGTAGAATATGATGGAGTTACGTCTAGTCACCTAGGTGAAAGAGTCAAATTTGAGTTCTTAACCAAACCAGAGTTACATAGTCTCAAGTAGGGGTGGCAATTTCGGATATGACCCGATACATGACTCGAAACCCTCACGAGAAATTAGCGGGTTCAACCCGCACGATAAAAAAACAGGTCAATTTCGAGTCAACTCGTTCTGATCCATTTAATAAATGGGTGGGTTTCGGGTCAACCCGTGTACAACCCGCTAACCCACTAAAAAATAAAGACAAATGGAGACTTCAACACACACACAAGGGGTTTTGAACCCTTACCATCCTCATTTCTCTCAAACATCTTATTCACCATGCTACAAATAACTTTGTGATTTTATGGTATCCCTTTTGAAATTTATAATGTTTCTTTTTCTTTTGTGTTTTCCTTTCTTTTCCGTCTCTCTTCTCATCTTTTTGTTTCTTTTTTTTCCTTCTTTTTTCTTTCTCATCTCTCTTTTTTTTTCCCTATTTTCCTTTCCTCTTCTCTCTTTTTTTTTTCTTTCTTTTCCTTCTCTTTAGTTTTCTCTCATCTCTCTCTCTCTCTCTCTCTCTCTCTCTCTCTCTCTCTCTCTCTCTCTCTCTCTTTCTTTTCCTTCTCTCTTCTCTCCTCTCTCTATCTTTTTTTTCTTTTTTTTTCCTTATATTTTCTCTACTCTCTCTGTTTTTTTTAATTTAAATTTTTTCGGTTGTGAGTTTTGTAACATGCATGTTATTATTTATGAACCCGTTACACGATAAAAGACGACCCGAACACGACACGACACATTTATTAAATGGGTTGGGTTCGGGTTGAGCATTCTTGACACGTTTATTATCTCGACACGACACGAACCCGACACGACAGGACCCATTGCCAGCCCTCTCAAGTCGCTACAAAAGTTAGCAGTTTCTAAATCAGTCAAATTAATTTAGAATAAAACAAAACAAGTTAATTTTCTCAAACAAGAAATCAAGTTCAAACGAGTCGACCAACAGTTAGCAGATATGTCATTACAGTCTCAAATAATTAAGTTTGAAGAAATGTTAAAAAATGAAGTTTGTTCTGATTTACCTAATGCCTTTTGGCACCGAAAGCAACATGTAGTTACTTTACCTTATGTTAAATCATTCAATGAAAAGAATATTCCCACTAAGGCCCGTCCAATACAGATGAGTCAAGAGTTAATGGAATTATGTAAGCAGGAAGTCACCGAATTAGTTCAAAAAGGAATAGTTAGAAAAAGCAAGTCACCTTGGTCATGCCCAGCTTTTTATGTCCAGAAAAATGCAGAGTTAGAAAGAGGAGCCCCTCGTTTAGTTATCAATTATAAGCCCCTTAATGCAGTACTTGAATGGATTAGGTATCCAATTCCTAATAAAAGAGACTTACTTAATAGATTAGAAAAAGCAGTTATCTTTAGTAAATTTGATATGAAAAGTGGGTTTTGGCAAATCCAAATCAAAGATTCAGATAGATACAAAACTGCATTCGTAACCCCTTTCGGTCATTATGAGTGGAATGTCATGCCCTTTGGATTAAAAAATGCGCTTAGTGAATTCCAGAATATAATGAATGAAATTTTTAATCAATACAGTCAATTTTCCTTAGTTTATATTGATGATGTCTTGATTTTTTCTGAGTCAATTGAGCAACATTGGAAACATTTGAATAAATTCCTTCAAATAGTTAAGCAAAATGGTCTAGTTATCTCAGCCAAGAAAATCAAATTATTCCAGGTCAATGTCAGATTTTTAGGATTTAATATTGGTCAGCCTCAAATAAGCCCAATCAATTGAGTTATCCAGTTTACAGATAAATTTCCAGATCAAATTCTTGATAAAAGTCAATTACAAAGGTTTTTTGGATCCTTGAATTATGTTTTTGATTTCTATCAAAATTTAAGAAAATTATGCAACCCGTTGTTTGATCGCCTCCAGAGCAATCCTCCTGCTTAGACCCCGAGTCATACAGAAATAGTTAAACAAATTAAAATTTATGTTAAGTCACTTCCATGCCTTGGTATTCCTTCACTTAATTCTTTTAAAATTGTTGAAACAGATGTTTCTGAGTTTGGTTATGGTGGTATCCTTAAACAAAAGCTTACTTCTGGGTCACCTGAGCAAATTGTTCGTTTTCATTCCGGAGTTTGGAGTTAGTCTCAAGCTAACTACAGTACTATTAAAAAGGAAATTTTATCTATAGTATTATGCATTAGTAAATTTCAAGATGATTTATTAAATCAAAAATTTTTAGTCCGAGTTGATTACCGGTCAGCAAACACATGTTTTGGAAAAAGATGTTAAAAATATAGCTAGTAAACATATTTTTGCACGTTGGCAAGCCATTTTGAGTGTTTTTTATTTTGAGTTAAAATATTTGAGAGGTAGTGAAAACAGTATTTCTAATTTTCTTGCAAGAGAGTTCTTGTAGGATAAACAAGCAGAGCCATGTCCAGCAAAGAAAAAGACAATATGGTCAACCGAGTCAACCCAGAATTCTCCCAGCTACCCTGATGCCAATCAAACAAGAGTCATCTTCTGAAAATATGCCTTCTCACATTGTGCCCTTCCCAGGTCATTTTTCAATTCCAGTAAATAATAGATTTAATCCCTTGAGTCAACCTTCTCTATGCTCCAATTATTAGTCAGCCTTAACTTCCAATTATGACCCTTTCATTATTAATCCTCCTGCTTCAGTTTCTTCGTAGAGCCAAAGCCCAGTTAAAAGGTCTAATTATGCCACCCGAAGTCATTGTCATCTTTTTATAGTTGAATCTTACCTAGAAGCGCATCGTGACCCAGTCAAAATTGCCCAGAAGTTCTTCCCTCCTAATCTTCATTATTTTCCGAGTCTTCCTTCCAAGTCCATCAAGTTCTACAGGGATATTCTTTATGAAACCCAGTCAATAGATATTAGGCCCATTAAAAACAAAGAAACAAATGCCACAATGTTCCATTCTCTTTACAATGTTCCTACGTGGCATTGCTTTCTGTAAGTTTTATTTTCATGTTTCCAAAGTTTTATTAAGTCAATAAAATTATCAAGTTAATTTTATGATCCTATTTTTCCTAAACATTAATTTAAATGATTAATTATATATTCTTCCATGCAATTTGTGAAATAAGGATTCTATGTATTTATGCTTTAACTAAATTTTATTTTGATCTAAATCATTTCTGTTTTTCTTCCCTTGGTCTTCTCTGATTTGACTGAGTCTTCGGTTCTCCCTTTTTCTGGTATATATATATATATATATATATAATAAACATTAAATAAGGCTGAAACGAATTGATATAGTTAAAGCCATGCAATAAGATTTGATAGGCTATACTAGTTAATAGCTAGATTCACGTGACTTGACATACACCACACATATATATATATATATATATATTATCAATTATATAGTTTGCAAACTAATAACTATAAATATTAATATACATATTTACAATATTACCACTTAAGTCCCTATGTGTAAGAAGAGAGGCTGGGGTATTTCTATGGTTTTTTAACAATTTAAGAAATTCCCTATGTGTCTTTTGCGTTTTCAGACCTTTTATCCTTCGTTACAACTCGGAAATTAGCGTGCTATCGACGAGCTCTATGCAATATTACCACTTAATTCCCCAAATTCCTTCCCAATAAAAAAAAAGTAACTAAAATGCCCCTACCTAAAGGACAGAAATGTAATATCACAAAATAAAAATAAGTAAAATTAAATAAAAAGGGTCAGGGCGTTACTATATATTAAAATTTTAATATATATATTTTTAATTGTCGTATCCATGACGTATCGTATCCTAGTTTTTACAAATTTCCAGTATCGCCGTATCATTTCGTGTCGTATCGCCATGTTCATATCCGTATCCATGCTACATAGGTTTTTAATCTTGTTAAGCTATATGTTGGGAAAGATTGCGAAAAATCATTGTCATCTTTTTATGGGAATACAATAATAATCTCACCAAACACCGGTGGCTAAACTCTCTCCTAATTTTTCTCTCAAGAGGATTTTCTCTCTCACACAAGTGAGGTTTTCTTATCTCTCAAAACTGTCTAAGTTTTGGTTTTCTAAGGGATGATTTGAACTAAAAGAAGGCAGCTGCTTTTATAGCCAATGTTCCTAACAAATTGGTGGCCTTGCATGCTAGAGAGTTTTTCTCATTTTCTCTTCCGTTCGTTTTCTTCAAATTTTCCTGTCCTTTATTTTAATATTTATTTTCCTTCTTTTTCTCTCCTTTACTAACGAGGGAAACCCATCAATCTCCCCCTCCCGACTTAGGTAGAGGGCTCCAGCAGTCTAGCTACTCTTCTGCAAAATTCGTACTTGTCCTTAGGTAAGGACTTGGTCATCATATCTGAACTATTGTCATCAGTATGGATTTTCTCAAGCTGTAATTGCTTTGACTCCAACATATCACGTATCCAGTGATATTGCACATCAATGTGCTTCGACCTCGAGTGAAAACTCGGATTCTTGCTCAAGTGGAGCGCACCCTGACTATTGCAATGCAAAATGTATTTGTGCTGCTCTTGCCCTAATTCTTGTAGGAATCGCTTCATCCAGAGCATTTCTTTGCATGCTTTAGTAGCTACAATAAACTCTGCCTCTGTAGTTGATAGAGCAACACATTTCTGTAACT
>NW_023010513.1:10173-11449 GCF_902201215.1 Prunus dulcis | reverse complement strand
TAATAATTCCATAACCTTGTCACAAACGCACTCACAAAAGGTTTTCCACAAACCTTGTCCTAACATATAATAAATAAAGGCAACATTGCATATGATGCAACCATGTCCAAATCTGATACATGATCAAAAAAAAATGGACATGGCAGCAACATATGACTGAAGTAGATGGGCTCTTTGCATCTTGTGTTTTCGTAATTAAAGACATCAAAATATTAAGGTTTAAATCTTCCATAGTAGTTAGCATCAAAATAGCTTTGAAGCAGAGTGTAACGAAAAGTCCAATTCCACTGATTTGCCTCTGCTCAAACACGAGAACCAAAATGGTTACTTCCCTTGCTGAGTATATTTGGTGACGTCGGAAACGGTAATAGATGACCAATCAAACCCGGGTACGACGAGTTTTGCATAGGATCGGAAGTAGTCGAATCCAGCTTGCATCACACGCTTCTTTGACTCCACTGCATTAGATGAGTTCTTGTATTTTTGAACAGCTACACTCCAAAGTCGTTTGTGTCTACGCTTCATGCGCTGCAACTTCGCCCTATCCAGATTGGCCTGCCTTTTGTCATCTTCAATTTGGCCTTCAACAAATTCCAAACGTGCCCTTGCCCTTTGGATTTCATCACCAAGTTGAAGATGCCTCTCCTTCCAAAAAGCAACAACTCTTTCAGACTCAAAACTTCCAACAAAATGGTCATTCTGTCTAGGAATGTGACATTGCTTGTCTGGTGACTCACTTGCGTGTCTAAGGCGGTCTTTGTTTGGAGGGGTGTTTATTATGCTCACATCAAACTTGGTTAGTAAATCCATTCTTTGGGGGGGAATGAGTTTGTTTGCTTGAGAGAGTATCAGTAGATGGAGACAGATTCGGTGGAGGAGTGAGTTTTGTGTGGAAGGAGAATTTATATGAAAGGGGTGATAGTAATACCAAGAAAAGGGTTCCCGCCAAAAAATATTTGGTTGACAATGTATAAATTAATTTTTGGTCTGATACAATCTAAGTTTAATCCTAACTAGTTTGGTTGAGTTAACTAAGTAGATGTCACTTCCATTGAGTTTCTTTCAACCACTATCAATGGTGTAAGGAGAGTGTGAGGTTGACATGCTTGAAAAGCAAAACCTGACACCTCTTTTTTTTTAAATTGAAAAAAAGTACATATGTTGACTACACACAAGCTTTGGTATGTTGGTCTATAAACCTATGTTCCCTTTCTCAAACGAAATTGCATATGCAATCCTCATCCTCCCAAAACAAAGAGGATTATTCAAGCATGTC
>NW_023010513.1:0-9796 GCF_902201215.1 Prunus dulcis | reverse complement strand
GAGTTGGCATTCAACGAAGGATTCAACAAATTCCGAGCATTTGCGGCAACTACTCATACAAGTTATGATTGGAACTATGTGTCCCCTGATGCTGTGAGAGAGATACTAGACGATGGGGGTGACATGAATGAGCATAAACACGTCAAAGCTGCTCGGAAGAAGCCGACCGATACGACTAAGTGATTGCGGCTACCGCTGTTCAGTTGGTTGAGGGTGACCGTGGTATTGCACATATACTCCCTTAATGTCATTATCTAATTTAAAATAACACAAATATCAGTTTCATTTGCTTCATATATAATTATTGGGACTATGTATTGCAAGTCATCATGTGTTATAATGTCTAACATTCTATTTTGAAAATATGGACATATTATTCAATAAGCAGTCAATATCACACCAAGCGGGGAATCAGTAAATGCTCCTTATCATGTCCATTTACATTAAAGAGCTGGCGTACTAATGTGTTCAAAAAAAACTGACACGTGAGTCATAAGTAACATAACATGTGCTATACATTGTTTAGTGAATGGTTTATGGTTTATTTATATATAATAAAATTCCAAATATTGCTGAAGATTTATTTCGTCTATATCACTAGGGATATGAGTGGCCATAAGCATGTGAGACCTGCTAAGAAGAAGCTGACGAATACGACCGAGTGATTGTGGCTACCGTTGTTCAGTTGGTTGGGGAGATCGTGGTATTGCTAAGAGGGAGCACATAATATGTTTTGCAATCAAATGTTCTTTTGTGTGTGGAATTATGAGTATTTATGTAAGTTAGTGTACCCTTTAATATTTTTCACCAAAGTATCGAAATGTAATTAGCTGCAATGTTATGTTTCTTTTTTACACGCTGCTTTCTATTTGCTCTGTTCCAACAAAGTGCTTCAAGTATCCTTCAGTTACAAAAGTGTACAAAATCGTGCCCCTAATAACCAGTCGAAAAAAGTGGCTACTGCTGGAAATGATTACTGGTAATGGAAACAACAGCTGGCTGCTGGAAATGCTGCATTAGCCTGAGGATTTGAAAAATGAATCTCTGTTAAAACATAATTCACCCTAAACTGCCCATTTTACATGGTAAAAGTCATTGCTTCTTCACATAACTCAAAATTTCATACTTTATCAAATGTCTTTGAAAATTTATAAATAGGGAGAAGACGTAAAATTAACATGTCTCCAAATTTCATGGAAGAATGAAACCAAGCAAATTTTCATTTCAATTACCAGTGGACATAGTAAGAGCTCATCGGTGGACATGAACAAAAACACAATAATATTCAAAAACTGAATCTATAAAACTTCACCTCATCATTAATCTTCATAACAACCACATTTCGTCTAATACAAATATAAATCATTCACTTGGTCCGTGCATCCTGTAAAAATCGTCGAATAATGGGTCACTACGATGTATTGGAGTTGATTCGTTGTTGTTCGACGGTGATGTCCTGCATAAACATCAAACACAAGCACATAAAAATTTTACCTATTGAAATTTTAGATGTTATTACAAATAGTGTTAGCATCTTACGGTGTGTTCAAGGTTGGGCATTGTCTTCTATCATGACCAATGTGTCCACACTCCCGACAGTGTCTAATCCCTCGCTTCATTGCCTTTTCCTTTGCTCCCATTACTCCTTTCGACCTTCCTTTGCACCTCACTCTCTTAGGGTCTTTCATATATTGTGTTTGAGAGCTGGACCCTCCAACTTCGTTATTACTTGGTCCATCCTTCAACAACTTCAACTTCACCTGCAAACTTTTTAGAGTCTCTGACAGTAGCTCACATCCTTCTTCACTCATTAATGCATCCTCAACCACATCTGAAGCAAGTCGAGACATTGTACTCCGCTTTATTAGAAGGCCAGGATCTACACAGTCTTTAATTTCTTTGCCATTTGCATCGACACCAATCCACATTTCGCAGTTTTCTTCCACCTCTTCAAAATATATTTTTCGGGCATATATTCAATCTGGTCCCTTCTGAACAATGCTAGGATGTGCTTGCAAATAATTCCAACAAATTCAAATCTTTTGCAGCTACACGATGCGTGGTCGGAATCTTTGACATATACGACTTCTGCCACTCTTGTTTCCCAATTTTTCCTTTCGCTCACGTTAAAGACAACTTTACAAGCATCCTCTGTTTTGAGCTCTAGGAAACATGCTGTACTTTGTATTAGTTCTTGCTCAAACTTTTGAAACATTGTCCTTGTGTACAAGGTAGCCATTTGTTTGTTCATTGGCATCGGTAGAAGACATTGAGCCACTTCAAATGCATCTACGTGATCAGCAACTAACTTTTTTTCACGTTGATGAGAAAGTGCCCTCTCAAATCGTATTATGAAATCCATCAACGAATTTCTCCTTGATATGTATTGCTTGAAAAAACCATGAGAACCTTCCGCTCTTTTGCTGCTTGACATTCCAGCGGCAAAAAATTGTCGTGCGTAGGCTGGAACCCAAGATTCCCTTAAATCAAACATTGAACTTAGCCATGGATGGTCAGTCAAACCAGCCTTTGTAACCACAATATTCCATTTTGCATCAAACTCATCCTTATTGTCAGGATCCCATATGGCTTTCTGAAATTCACGCCAATACTCATTATAAGCGTCACGTGGTAACTTAACAGAGAACTTTGATGTGATGTGCCATATGCAAAGTCGATGAAATGTAGTCGGGAAGGCTATTGAAATCGCTATGGCCATTGCCGCATCTTGATCTGTAATGATCGCTTTAGGTTCCCCACCTGGCATGGCTTTCTTAAACTCCTCAAACATCCAAACAAACGACTCAGTCGTTTCCTTACTCAAAAATGCGCATGCTAAAACAATTGTCCGACCATGGTTATTAACTCCCAACATTGGTGCAAATGTCAAGTCGTATCGATTCGTGTTGAATGTGGTATCGAATACAACAACATCTCCATAAAACCCATACGCCCTTCTAGAAGTTGCATCTGCCCAAAAACATCGACTAAACCTGTCATGGCCATCTCCCTCAATCTTGAAATAAAAAGCCTCATTTTTTTTTTCTGTTCAGCCATAAAATACTCGGTCACTAGTTCAACATCGTGGTTCCTCAACTTCCCATTCACACTACATTCAAGATTGTAGATATCTTTTTTGATAAAACCAATTTTATCCATTCCTCCGTATTGCACCTCAAAAATACTTACCTTCTGATGAATGGGAATATTAACTGAACCCAACTGTTTTGTGAGTACTGTTGTAGAATCTGAAATATGACGGTGTGATCTCAATAAATGCATTCTTTCTGAGGGTGTCATCTTATGATTGTGTCCCTCTGCAAAAAGAGATATGGTATACTTCTTGCTCCCATTTGTCTTCACAACCACAATCTTAGCTTTGCAATTGCATCTACTTATTCCCCGTTTTCTTTTTCTCTCCCGAGTTTCATCCCTCCTGTATGCACCTTGTTTGCAACATACAAATTCTTTCCTCAAAATCTCTTTCTTATTTTTCCCCCAAAAGCTGGAATGAAGTCGAATACCAAAGCCAGCTAAGAATGCATATCTATTATAGAAATTGTAAACGAGGTCAAGCTAGTCAAACTTCATCCCAACTGCTGGTGTTTCCTCATTTCTTACTTCAGGAATATAAACCCTCCCATTAGCTGTTGCACATTCATCACTGTCTGAGCCCCCAGACATTTTATCTACGTATATTATTGATCCACTTCTATATTACTGCATAGCAATTATTCATTCATTAATCAGTCATTACTGCATCACAACATATCAATGCATTCCACTTACACAAAACATTGCCCAAATTGACACAAAATACGAATAGCCTAACTTCCAATTACACAAAACGCAAGCAAAATTTCATAAGTTACGTCATCTCTTGTGAAATAATCTGTTCAAAATAACATTAGAACCAATATGTTCAACTAAGAACACAAATGTAATTCAAACCACCAATTACAGAACTTCACCCAATATCCTCTCCAAATGCTTACTCCTAATGTCATTAAGCCTAAGTTTAGGTTCTTTTACCTACATTTCATAATTTTCCACCCCGACCAACAACAATGAACTAAGTATATTGAATATTCATAAGGAAATGACACATTATTGATTCCAAAAATGACGCATTATTGATTCCAAAAATGACGCATTATTGATGCCACAAATGACGAATTTCCCACCCTCACAAAAAATAAACCAAACCCAATAAAATCAATCCAGCAAGTGAACTTACCTCTCAAAATCAATCGGGAGCTCTGAAGTCAGTCTGCTTGAAAGAATGTGGTGGACATTAGAGAAGACTCTTTGGTATTTGAGACTCCATCTCTACCAAAATCGAGGAACAACTGCTGCTGCGGCTTCTAGCTACAAAAAGAGATATGCTACTTTGCTTTCATCTGAAATCTTGTCAGCTGAATGAAAAAGAGAAGGGGTTTTCACTTGAGCCATAGAATCAAAACAGGGCAACAGCTAGGTAAGAGACATTCTTCGTAATACCCAGGTTACCATAGATCGCAGGCCTCCCAACGAGCTAATGACAATCGAGTGACTATAAGGTTTGGGAGATTTGGATCCTTCTAATTGTGGGTTTGCTTTACATTCAAAAAGAGAGGATTGTGTTCTTCAGTTTTTCACAGAGAGGGAAAGAGGGGAACAACTGAAGTTGGGTTTCTAACGGGTTAGATTTCAACCCGATTCTACATGCACCCTCTTTTAAAAACTCACCGTTGGATGAAATCCAACGGCTCTTACATACCCCTTAAAAACACCCCTTATAACTTCCCACTCACTATAGAAGCTCCCCAAAATCAAACCTAATATCTCCCTCAGCCCTTTTCCCCTTCTTGGACCTGCAACAGCCGACCCCACCCACCCTCCGCACCATTGCCTAGCCCTTCTAAAAAAATTTCGGAGCACACCCATCCCTCCCAAAAAAAAAAAACAAACAAAAAAAGAAAGAAGAAGGAATTGTGACTATCAACCAGACCCATACCTGCAACCCACGACCACCTCAAGCAAAAAATCAAACCTTACCCAAATTTGTTGAACCTCTTTCTAATAGCATGGTCTGGTGTGCTGGTTTCGGATATTAGTTGAAGGTATGAATTTCTGAGCTGCTGGGAATCTTCTCTCTCTCCAGATAGATGGAAATCGCTAGAAACAAATAGAGGATCAAGCTTGGAGGACGAAATGAGAAGTGAAGTTCATCTAAGTAATTCAATCCATACTGAATGACCAAAATAACCCTCAAAAGAGAGTTAACGTAAGTAAAATGGATGGATTAATGGATTAAATGTTCGAATTTTCATGGTAGGTTGAACATTGATAATAAAATTTAATTCGAGCTCTTAATTCGCTAAAAAAAAGGGTCATGGGGTAAATTGAGAGTTATTTACAAGTTCAGGGGCAATTCAGCAGATTACCCGAATAATTAATGATTAATCCCATTCCATCTCATTAATTAATTTATTATTTTTGGAAGCAACCACCTTCTCTGAATTCTGTTGCTGGCCGTTGCTGGCACAATTGAAAATTAAGTGAGTATGGAAGAAAAGTTGCTCGACGAATTCAATTTGTAACATAAAGCGTCAGTTTGTGTTATGCGTTTTGGTTAAAGTTGTCAGCACACCATCACCAACTTGCATGATGCATAATATGCCACTTTCTCACTTTTGACCTAACCATGTTTTCATTATTTTGTGTGTCAAAAACGGGAAAAAAAAAAAAACACAGACAGTAATTTAAGGACAGAGATACATATCATCAGCATCTCACGTGAAAAAAACAACATGATCATGAAAGAAACTACTGAGACAGTAACATTTGACCAGAAAAAGATAATGTTTTTTTTTAATGGCCTGGTAATTTTCACAGACGAGTTTGCAATCATTTTGTGATGATTGAGAGAGAGTGCATGCTTTGGTTTGGTATATCAAACTTTTCTGTGTCCAATTGAGAACTATGTTGGTGGAGGTTTGGGAGTGACCCTTATTCTGATCACATCTTGAAGACAAGAACCTCACACAACTTGTTGATGTTGGTGGTGGTTTGGGAGTGACCCTTAATCTGATCACATCTAGATATCAACATATAAAGGGTATCAATTTCGACTTGCCCCATGTCGTAAATCATGCCCCTTCCTATCCTGGTAGGACTTTAATTTATTTGATTTAATGTGAAATCTTAGCTTTTGCTATCGGAAGCAGTATGCAGCATATATAAAATGGAAGTTAAATAATTTTTTTTTCGCAGGAGTGGAACACGTTGGAGGAGACATGTTTGCTAGTGTTCCAAGTGGTGATGCCATTTTTATGAAGGTAATTTTTGGATTTCTCAGGCATTAAATTTTTGGTTTTCTTGTTTTAGTTTAAGAATGGTAACTAATATATGAAGCTGTTCTACTTGTCTTCTGACACATTTGTTTGTAGTGGATACTTCATGATTGGACCGATGAGCACTGCCTAAAGCTGTTGAAGAATTGTTACAAAGCTATTCCAGACAAAGGAAAAGTGATTGTTGTGGAAGCACTTCTTCCAGCTATGCCAGAGACTAGCACTGCTACGAAAACCACTTCCCAACTTGATGTGGTGATGATGACTCAAAATCCGGGAAGGAAGGAGAGGAGTGAACAAGAATCCATGGCCCTGGCAACTGGTGCTGGATTTAGTGGCATCAGATATAAATGTTTTGTCTGTAACTTTTGGGTTATGGAGTTCTTTAAGTAACCAAGGCATATGAAAACTTACACACTAAAATGAAGGTGTTAAGTCTCCAAGCCTAATAAAAGACTGGCAAATGTTTCTTATCTATAAGCAAGAAAATATTGAAGACTCAAGAGTACTGCACATAAAGTCTGCAGATTATTTTACTCAACTCTGTGGAACACTCTGCTCCATAAACCCTATTTGATAACTATAACACCACAAACTACAAAACCCATCTTTGGAGGTGTGTATTGATGGACATATTTTATATTATATATTTAACCTCATTTTTAATATATTTTGGTTAATATTTTGGAAGAATTTTGATACTTTGAATTATATTTTCAATATACGACTTTCGACTCTCTCTGGAGCAAAACATAATCAAATGGAGGAATTTTGGAGTAATTCTAGTTGGAGGACGTTCTTGAGTCACTTAGCTTGATCGTATCAAAATTTCAGAGTTTTCTTCCAAGCGGTTATTTTCTGGCAATAAAATAAAGGAGCAGTGCACGGTGCTGGAATAGTGACGTGTTGGGCTTTTATTGCGTTTTTGGAGCACAAGATGACCTCGGATGGGTTCGTGGCCTTCTAGAGAAGTGTTCAGAACATTTTTATCTTTAAAACAAGCTATCTTGGGCCAGATTTGGAGGAGATTTGGGGCCAAAACGTGGCTGGGCAGATTTTGGGCAGATTCTCCTATTCCAATTTGGACTTTATTTCCTAGTTTTATTTTATTTTAATTAGTTTCCTTGTGGGGATGGAAAAGCTGTACATTGGCAGCTAGGTTTTAAGGGGTATTTAAGCTCTTTCTCACAAGGAATTAAGGACTTCTTTTTCACTTTTGAACTTTGCATTGTGGAGAGCAATTGCTAGGGTTTTGGGTTTTCACAACTTTCAGGTGTTTTTGTTCTTTTCTTCTTAATGATATTTTCTTGGATTTCAATTATGAGTATGCGTAACTAAATTTCTTTTGCTAGGGTGAAGCCTTGAACCTTAGCATGAATATGTGATTTTTATTTAATTGCTTATGATGAGTGCATGCCTACTTGAATTGTTAATCACTGTTTTAAACTATCTAATTGTCTTAATGCTTGATCACCATTAGGATCTTTAGAAAAGTAATTGGATGCAATTTTGGTCGGAAGGTTCCCTGAAATTGATGCTAGCTTCTTGTGATTAATAATTGTAATTTCACTTAAGATGAACACCACGTCTTAAGGGTTGCATGGTTTTTCAAAGGGTTTTCACAAAACTTAATGAGTCTTTCATGTTCAGATTTGATCCGAACGTCAGGACGGGTTGCATGTTGGATATACGTTCTGTGTTGGAGGTTCCAAGTAGAATATACATTAGGAAAACCTAACCTTCAAAGTGGCATGTGCAAATCATAAGTAATTGGTAAAAGTTCATAGGATTGCTAGGTGATGGTGAAACCCTAGTGCTTTTATAAATTGATATTCAAAACTCTTTCCTTCAATCATATTTGTTCTTGTTTTAATATTTGTTTTTAGAATCAACCAAATTCATAATCATCTTTCTTGACCTTTTATTTTAAGTAGTCATTTGGAATTTGTTTTTACTTAAATTGCTAATTAGTCCTTGAGGAAAACGACCTTGCATGAGCATCTATACTACAGTAGCCTTATATTCTTGCAAGTATTTTATCTGATTTTAACCCTGTTTGCACAGGTACTAAAATTCCTATCATGTATCTCACCATTCTTCTTCAACTACATAAACAAAAGGAATAGTCTAATGAAACTTGCAAGTACTTTATAAAAGATGCTATGAACTTTACAATCGCCTGGTTTGCCATTCGGATACTCTGTCAAATCAAATGGTAATTAATGGTAAAATGCTAAACATTTTCTCATCAAGAAGACCAAAGAATCCTTAATAAACACCATAAGAATGTACTTTTGAAAGGGGAAAAAAAGAAGCCAAAAACTCATTTAAGTACAAAAGACTGCCTTGCAGAGATTTCCAAATGCCCCTTTTTTCTATCCTCTTCTTTTGTTATGCCATCATTTAAGAGAGGATTATGCATAGGAGACATAATATGATTGCAAGAATAAGCACAATGGTGTATGGATTAAATGTAGAGCTTACAAAATACTACAGATAATACCAGACGCCAACCACAACAATTGGGAGCGAACCGAGAAGAGAATAAGGTGGCACTACTACAAAAAAGCAAAAAGACGACGGTAAAACACCGTCGTGTATTCGGTTTTTCAATGGTCGTGGAATCCACCGTCATCTTTTCCCTCATAAACCACGACGCTAAATCACCGTCGTTGTTAAAATATACATCGTCATCAACAAATACAAAACGACGTCTTTGTACTGCAAAAAGATCTAAAAAAGCAGTCGAGGATGAGAATAGGCGACCAACTCTCTAAAAAAACCGTCGTTAAAAAGGAAAAATATGACACATATTAACAGAACAAGGCCGCAAGATAGACATACAACGACGAAAATTAAAATAAGGCGCCGTTAAATATCATTTTCACGACAATAAAAAATATGACGTCTTTAAATACATAAGAAGACGACGTTATTTAATCCTACTACGTCGCCTATATAAAAACAGCCGTCGTAAAATAAATTTTCCACTTCGATTTTTCTATAAAAGATGACGTGAAAATAGTTGTCAGTGTCATTATTTACGACGTATGTATTTATAAAGTAGACGTTGAACAACGAAACAACGTCGGTTACAAATATATGAGAGTCGTATTACAAAATTTATACGTCCTATTTTCAGAAACAAACAACGACGATAAATATTAGGCGTTGTTAAATAAAACAACGTCGAAAACAAATAAAAACAGACGTGTTTAGTCTGCTAAAGTTTTAAAAAATTGTCGAGGATGAGAATAGACGACCAACTCAAACAAATCACCGTCGTTAAAAAGGAAAAATATGACACATATTAAAAGAACAAGGCCGCAAGATAGACATACAATGACGAAAACTAAAACACTACGCCGTTAAATATAATTTTCACGACAAGAAAAAATATGACATCTTTAAATACATATGAAGACGACGTTATTGAAATCTACTACGTCTCTTATTTAAAA
>NW_023010512.1:0-11480 GCF_902201215.1 Prunus dulcis | reverse complement strand
ATCAAATTATCAATATTTGGGTTGAACTTAATGGGTCGGGTTGAAAACGAGTGAACCCATTAAGCTAACGAGTCGTGTCGGGTCAATTTGCGAATATTGCATCCACCCGTTAAGGAAAGTAATTCTGTATTTTTTTTAAATATATATTTTTTAAATATCTCATATCCCCAACATCATGCCTTTTTAAAAAAAATAAAATAAAATACTTTCTTATTTTCCTTCTCTCTCTCTCTCTCTCTCTCTCTCTCTCTCTCTCTCTCTCTCTCTTTAATATTATTTTTCCTTCATTCCACTTCCTCTTTTCGTCGACTTTCTCATCTCCCCCTCTTTTTTTCTCTTCTCTACATCCCTCAATCTCTCACTTTTTTCCTGTTCTTCTCCCCTTTCGGAAATTGTCCATCTCTCCCCTCCATTTTTTTTCTTCTCTTCTTCTCTCCCTTTTTTTTTTTCTTCTTCTTCTTATTCTCTCCATCTCTTTCTTTTCTCTCCATTTTTTTCTTCTCTTCTTCTCTCCCTCCCTTTATTTTTTTTTAATTATATATAAATAATCTAATCAACCAACATTTTGCTTCTCTTGTTTTATCATTATGCAAGACTAATCCTGAACTTGTAGATTTTTGGATGGTGTTTATGAAAGATGAAAATTGGGAGAAAAGGGCAGAGATAGGGGGTTGCTAGCTCGTTTTGGGATATATATATATATATATATATATATATTTCCTAGTTTATTCTTAACGGTTTGTGTTTGGGTCTGATATTTCTCACATGTTAGCTTAACGAGTCGTGTCGTGTCAACCCATTAAATTAACGGGTTAACACGAATATGACCCCAAATCCATTTGCCAGGTCTAGCAGAAATTGGATTCATCACTATCCATGTTAAGGGTAATGATTAAAATATCGATCTCGAGCATAAAAACCTGAAAACCATTTGAGTTCCAAAAACCTGAAAAAGTTTCACTTGCTTATTAAATCTACACTAGTTTGTCTACTTCGAGAAAGCACGAGAGTGAAATTTGTTTGTACAAATGATAATAATTGCATATATAGGGTCAACTATTGCATAAATGGTATGCAATTGCATATCCTGGTTTACAAAAGTCATTAAAAATGAATTTTATTCAAGTTTAGGCTTTAAAGAGACTGCGCAATTGCACATCCCATGATACAAAAACTAGACAGCGGTGTACAATTACCCTTTCCTCCATCTGTTTTGTTTGTAATCAATCAACAACCAACATAACCAATGGGGCATTGGTTAATTTATGTTAATTCACTTCTGCAAAGCTTCATAACTCATTCAGTAGCAAAACCAAGCTAAACCTAATAATAAAATAAATATTAAAAAATAAATTGAAAATTGAAATTGCAAACTAATTAAAATAAATATAATTACATACAACCTGCAAATCTATCCATTGTAACATGATATTTAAATCACAATAAAAATTACATTTAAAACTAAAAATACTCAAAATGAACTAAGTTATCTAGCACTTAGAAGATCACGAGCAATTAGAAGATCACGAGCAACACAGTATAAGAAAACCTTTATGGGAAATCCATCCTTACTATATGGCACTTTATGGGAACAACATATGGCGCATAACCATTTTCTCAAGTCCTCACTATATGGCACTTTATGGGAACAATGGTTGTTGTTCATTAAAAGCAGAAGACATCAGAGTAAGAAATAAATAAAACTTCACAATTGAAAATCACCGTCATGATGTTACTCTGACATTACTTGATTACAAGATGTAGATGAAGCGTTCGTGAATTGTTACATGAAAGAGTATCACTTGCGTACTTAAACCCTTTCCAAACATCCTATACATATCATGCATTTATCTGATACATCTCACATGGGAAAGCATGAACTCATTATAACACAATAGATTTCTACATGCCTATCCATGGAAACTATCCAACACCAATCCAGATTACCTGTTTATATACCACATGTGATACAGTTTTTTGAAATCAAGAGCACACCAACATTACTTAATTGTCAACTCCAAATAAAAGAAAATCATACAGCGTTTCGGTACACGGTACACTATCCACTAGAAGATCTGTAGATTGATAAATTAACCGTCCACAAATGCCAAAACATCATGTAAGACCTAATATATTTTTTAAAAATAATTGAACCTGACATAAATAATTAAAAAGGTTTTACCAGTCACTTGTAGGTGCCAACATGGAAATTAAATTGAGAGCATGGAACTTAAGGCACTCAACAACTTGGGTTGTGTTTTAACTAGGCAACAACAGATGTTTGATACCACAGTTGAAGAAAACTATGAGCTTTAAGAAGTGAGCAAGAGAAAAAATAGAAGTAGCCTTACACTGTCTTGAACCATATCCTGCCTTGCCCACCACAGAAAAGCACCCACACCAACAATTGCTACAAGCACTGCAAGGAGCTGGATGTGGAAAGGCATCAATTTCATTAGAGATATAATCCTACATGCTGATGTTAGAGTCAAAAATAAAAATGATTATATTAGAAACAAAAATAGTATAAAACTACCTGTTTTTTTTTCAGAAATGTAAAGGAACTAAGATTTGTGAGAAGAACCCCAAATCAGTTGCTAAATGAAAGAGAGTACCCAAATGGAAACAATTGCATCCAAAATCCAACCAAGCTGCCTCTAGCAGTAGCTCCATCATCTTTCCCACCACCACCCCCACCACCATTAAACCCAAACCCCTGATTGAACCTCACCACAACCTCTCTTTTCATCTTCTTCTTCTTCTTCTCTTTCTTCTTCTCTAACTGGTATCTCAATGCTCTATTTTCTTTGATGACTAAGATGAATGAATTTTTTTTACAATAAAATGAAATCTTACGCTACGATTAAAAAAATCTAATTTAATAGATTAGAGAACCTCATATTAATTTTTATTTTAAAAAAAGGACAAGGGAAAATTTGAAGGAAGAAAAATTTACAAAACCCAAACTTGTTGCTCTAAATAAATTAAAAAATAAGAGAGAAAAAACAAAGAAACAACAATGAAGAGAAGCCAGATGCGTGGGAACTAAAATCTCCCAGCCATATGCATGTGAATTGAAATTGAATTTGAATGGTGATGGGGTATTGTCTTTGTCCCCAACGTTGATGGTCAAGCTTTGGCCTGAAATTTTGTTGTACCACGTGAAAGTGATGAGGAGCTGCTTCTGGGTGAGAGTTTGGCTCTGTCTACCCACTTTCCCTTTCTCTGTCTCTACAATTCTCACCAAGCAAGAGACCCTCGCAAAACAAGAATCGCATTGGAGGAGCTTTTCTTCAGGCCTCGTCGTCTCTCTCTCTTTCTTCACGCTCATGGCAAGCAGGGAGAGCGAAGCAGGGAGAGGATTTGGTGGGCAAGCAGGGAGAGCATTTGATGGGCAAGCAGAGAGAGGATTTGAGGGCGCTTATGATTGGATTTAGGCAAGCAGAGAAAAGAGCTGGAGGCTCTTACGATTAGATTTAGAGAGAAAACTTGGAGCGAGCGTCGTCTTCCACCTCCACAGCATGCGTCTGGTTCTGTTAGCTCTTATAAGAGTCACATGTGACTCAGGTGCTCAATAACAAAGGGCTGAATAGGTTATCCAGTCATTCAATCTCAACCATCCATTTTTGAAATGCAAACTCAACCCTTGGATAAGTGGCTGTACAGATACAGCCAAGGCACCACAGAATTTTCGGTTTTGACATACCCTGTTCTCTAATGCTGGGATGCGTGTATAACTTTTGTTGGTTGGCGTGTCAACTCATTTCTTGTCTGTAATTGATATAACCTTCTGGTGCAATTTATAGATGATAGTTGCAAGCTTTGTACTATGGTATGTTGAAAGTTGGAATTTATTCTGTATATTTTTTCCTAAGTTGTTTTGGTGTTGCATTTGACCCGTAGGCAGAGTTGGGATTCAGGTAGAAACTCATGTCTGCATCATGCCCCACTGTGTGGCCCAAATCTAGTACTTTTCAACTGTTGCGGTTTGGAAAGTACTTTTTGCATGAAGAAATATTATGTTCTTTTTTTCTTTTTCTAAAATTGAAAGTGGTATTTTTGTTTTTGTTTCTGTTTTTGCTTTTGGGGTTTTGAGGCGAGCTGATAGAGTGAGACGGGCATGAATGAGAGAGACGAAGTTTTGATGTGGATTGAATATGCCTAGGTGTAGGGAAATGTGCTTAACTTTATTTTATTTTATGGGCAAGGGGAAATGTACTAACTTTCAAAGACAAACTGGAAAACATTTAAGGGGAGGAACCTACCTTTTGTCATGGGCTAGAATCTTGCAACTTTGTTTTGCTGGCTCGAAATATGCTACAAATTGTCATGTTCCTTCCACTGTTATGTTCCTCTCTCTATGGATTGGAGGGTTTACCAGAGAAGTTGACGAACCTACCTTTCATGTATTAAAAAACTGTGTATTTGTATTTGTAGTTATGGGAATCTGTAGTATCTAGCTGCACCTTGGAAACTTTAGAACACATCAACAAGGAGAGACGC
Organism: Prunus dulcis; assembly: GCF_902201215.1. NCBI lineage: Eukaryota > Viridiplantae > Streptophyta > Magnoliopsida > Rosales > Rosaceae > Prunus > Prunus dulcis. The sequence goes on along the minus strand of NW_023010512.1, from coordinate 6,977 downwards.
CCGAGTAGCCCAAGATTTCTCATATTCCCAAGGGTCAATTGTAAGCTACTCTCTGGGAAAATCTGTAATTGGTGTTTGCTTTTATTTTAAGGTGTAATTTTCCGTGATAAAAAGGACCAAGGAGTTTGTTTTTTAGGCAAACATTGTCAATTTATCATGCGTTGCAATAAAATACTTAACTGATCGGCTTGTTTGGTTTGTAAAAGGCAAAGGCTTTCTTGGGTTTATAGAAGAACAAAATTACATTACATACAACTTTACAAGTGGTGCCCAAGAATGTTTTAATGGCTGTCTATCAATCTCTCAAGCTTGTTATGCATTTGACCTCCTCACCAAATTTAATATGTCCCACACCACCGCTCTTCTTCGCCAGACTCTCTGTAAATGATGGTGATCCGATCTCTGACCCCACACTGTACCGAAGCATGGTTGGGGGCCTCTAGAACCTCACTTTGTCTCGCCCCGATATTGCTTTTGCAGTGAATTAGGTGTGCCAATTCATGCATCATCCGTGTTCCACTCACCTACAGGTTGTTAAAAGGATCTATCGCTACATTAAGGGCACTCTTGAGCATGGCCTTCTCTTTCGTGCTTCTGCTGACCTCACTTTGTGAGCCTTCTCCGACTCTGACTGGGCCGGCTCCATTGATGACCGCCGCTCTACTACAGGGGCATGTGTTTTCCTTGGTCCTAATCTTCTCACTTAGGCAGCTAAGAAACAATCCACCGTATCCCGCTCAAGCTCTGAAGTAGAGTATCGGGCACGTGCTATCACTGCAGCTGAGCTTCGTTGGTTTGGCTACTTGTTTCGTGAGTTGGGTATTCCTCATTGTTCCCCTGCATGTATCTTCGTCGACAACATATCCACCCTCCACATGGCAACGAATCCGGTCTTCCATGCTCGTACCCTCCATATTGAAATCAACTATCAATTTCTTTGCGAGTTAAATTCCCAAGGTGTTCTTCGGACGCACTATGTTCCCTCTTCCTCTCAACTTGCCGATCTCTTCACCAAAAGCTTGTCTCGCGAACGCTTTACTCAACTGGCTACCAAGCTCAACCTCCACTTTGTTCCCTTTTACTTGAGGGGGGGTGAAGAGCATCCTGCTAAAATATGAAAACTATGAGAGAATATTTGTTTGTGGGAATTTTTTGTGTATTCTTCTCCTTGTAGAAGGTCATATTTATAATACAACGAAACCTGAATGGGCAAGTAAATAATAAATTCCTAAATCTATTTGCTGTAGGAAATCAGGAATTAAAGTAAATTAATTACAATTATAATAGGAATTCTTGGTGTGTAAGGAAAGTAAGTCAATATCCACAAGTCACGCCAACACTCCCCCTCACGTTGGTGCATAGATGTCGCCAATGCCCAACTGATCTAGTGAATTGTGGAATGCTTTACTGAAAATCGCTTTTGTCAACATATCCGCCAATTGATCCTCGGATTTCACAAAAGGAAACTGAAACACTTTAGCCTTAAGCTTTTGTTTGATGAAGTGTCGATCCACCTCAACATGTTTAGTACGATCATGTTGAACCGGATTCTGTGCAATGGCTATAGCAGCCTTGTTGTCACAAAAGAGATTCATTATGGATGTAGGTTTATACCCAAGTTCAGTAAGCAACTTTCTTAACCAAAGAAGTTCACAAATCCCTTTAGTCATGCCTTTGAACTCGGCTTCTGCACTGGATAAAGATACTACATTCTGTTTCTTGCTTCTCCATGTCACCAAATTACCTCCCACGAATGTGAAGTAACCTGATGTGGATTTTCTATCTGTTACATTACCTGCCCAATCTGCATCTGAATAACCATCAATATTTAGATGACCATGCTTTGAGAACATAAGTCCTTTTCCAGGTGCAGACTTCAAATATCTAAGCATCCGAAGAACTGCATTCATATGGTCTTCACTTGGAGAGTGCATAAATTGACTGACAACGCTCACCGCATAAGCAATGTCTGGTTGAGTATGTGACAAATAGATCAATCTTCCCACTAACCTTTGGTATCTTTCTTTGTTAGTTAGAACTTGATCCGGATATTCTCCAAGATGATGATTCTGAACAATAGGAGTGTCCGCAGGTTTACAATCTAGCATCCCTGTGTCTGTCAACAAGTCTAAGACATATTTCCTTTGAGAGAGAAATATGCCTTGCTGCGATCGAGGTGTCTGAGGACAAGTCGTCTCATGGATAATTCCATGTTGTTGGAAGTAAGTCTGAAAGTCATGATTGACAAATTCTCCACCATTGTCTAAGCGAAGAATCTGAATTTGAGCATTAAACTGAGTTTTCATCTGTTTGTGGAAGGACTGAAAATAGGAAAACACTTCGTTTTTATTCTTCAGCAAATAAAGTCATGTCATCCGTGTACAATCATCAATGAATGTGACAAACCATTGAACACCAGAAGGAGCAGTGATAGGAGAAGGTCCCCAGACATCAGAGTGAATTAATGTAAATGGAGTAGTACACTTGTTCGTACTCAACGGGTAGGGCACACGGTGACTCTTGGCCAAAATACAAGTATCACATGTGAAGTCAGAGTCCTTGAAACTTGAGAATAAATCTGGTATAAGATGCTTCATATAACTAAAAGATGGATGTCCCAATCGACGGTGCCACAACTAGATTTGCTTTTGTTTGCTATCAAAGGGATGTGTCACGTTGTTAGCCATGCCGGGACTGAAGTCATCGACATAATATAGCCCCTCTCTCTTAGTACCACGACCAAAAATCTCCTTAGTGTGAATATCCTGAAGCAAACAAAAACTCGGGTAAATGAGTACACAACAATTCAATTGTTCAGTAAGCTGACTAACTGACAACAATTTAGTGCATAAAGATGGAACAAGTAAAGTATTAGACAGTGTGAGAGAGGATGACAGTGCAACAGTGCCAGCCCCTGTCACAGGATAAGTAACATCATTGGCATTTGCAATACATGTTCGTCGAGGTTGTGCAGTATTCAGAAAATCATCAGGATCAAACGTCATATGATTAGTTGCACCAAAATCAATTATCCAGCTCTTGAAATCAATCTTATCGGAAGTATGGAATCCATAACTAGTACCATTACTGGTCATATTGCATTGTCCTCGATCTATAAGAGCAGGTCCAGCGGAAGGGCCCAGCCCGAGGCGAGGGGAAAAAAAAATTGGCTTTCCACCGCGCAGCCCAAGCCTGGGGGGGTGTGGGACCCACCAACTCAGGCCAGCCCGAAGGCGAGACGAGCACAAGGTCCAGCCCGCGGTCGCTGACATCAGCGCTCGCCAGCTCCAATGGGAAGTTGCCACGTGTCGCCTCCCCAGCCCTCCGATCAGCATCTCCGAATCCATCCTTCGGCTGAGGCTTTTTTGGGCAATAAAAAAATGAAAAAAAAAATCGTAAATTTTTTTAAAAAATTCTAAAAAATTCAGATTTTTTTTCTTCTATAAATACCTATTAATACCCTTCACTTTCAACACCAATCCTCATACATTTCATTATACTTATACTATTATTCACTCTTTACTCAACATTTTCCTCTTTTTCATCTAGTATTTTGATTTCATATTTTTATGGCTTCTTCTATCGAACCCGGAGGGGCTTGGAGCACCATGGAAGATGTTTCCTTGTGTGAGGTTTGGCTCCAAATTTGTCATTGTCCCGTGTCCGGCAATGAGATGAAATTTTTTCATATGTGGAAAAAAATTCATGCAGAATTTTGTGAAAAAATTCCGGGGTCTACTCGTACGGAGATGGCATTATCCAGTAGGTGGAAAATTCTCAATAAAGAGTTGGAAAAATGGAGAGCTGCCCTAGCAAAAGCGATGGACAACTATAGAAGCGGGGAAAATCGTACTAACGAGGTAAGTATTTTATAATTTTTGTTTTATTAAGTTTAATCTCCTAATATATATATATTTTGTTAATATTGCTTGCATTTTCAATATTTTGTTATTATTTCTTGCAATTTAAATATTTTGTTAATATTTCTTGCATTTTCAATATTTTGTTAATATTTCTTGCATTTTCAATATGTTGTTAATATTTCTTGCATTTCAACTTGTTTCTTAATTTTCTTGCACTTCTAATTTATTTGTAAGGTTAATTGCATTTCCATTATTATTTTTTTTTGTTACTTGCATATCCAATATATTTTAAATATTTATTGCATTTCCATTTTTTTGTTAAATAGATGATTCAAGCACAAATGTGGTTCGGTGCAATTTGAATTTTTTTTGAACCCAAATTTATCTGAATTTTGAATTTTGAAATTCATTAGAAATTTGAACCCAAAAATTTATCTGAATTTTGAATTTTGAAATTCATCCGAAATTTGAATCCAAAAATCTTATCCGGAAATTTTATCTGATTATGAATAGTCTTGACACGTAGGAACCCGGAAATCTTATATGAAAATATTACCCAAATTAATTATTTTCATTTTAAAAAAAAGGAGGAAAAAACAAAAAAATGAATAGTAATTGCCCTTAGCCATGGCAACGGGTGGAAACGCAAAATACTATTTGCAAGGGCAACCACTATTCACGTGAATAGTGGCTGCCCTAGCTCCACCCTTGCCATGGCTAAGGGCAAATGGGTGGAGTTGCTCTAAGAGTAGCCCACCAATTGGGGTAGCCATGCGATTTAAAACAAGTCTCACAAGTGTGTCTCGGATCACCACAATATGCGCAATCTGGTCCATGTGTCGGGGTCGTTAGTCTAGAAGTCATAATCTGTGCAGCGGAAGATGCATAGGATACAGGTTGAGTAGGAATTGGGATCGGAATCTGTACCTGAGTCGGGGCTGGAGTCGGAGTCGAAATCGGGATCAGGGTCGGAATCAGAGACAAATTCGGGGTTGGGGTCATCATCGGAGTGGGGGTCAAGGTCGTCTTCGGAGTCGGGGTCGGGGTCATCTTCGTCATAGTCGGGGTCGGGGTCGGGGTCATCAAAAGAGGATCATGATTCTGCATTGGGTTCGAGGTCAAAGTCTGCATCTGTAGGAGCGGAGCCATCTGGGCACTCAACTCAACGATGGTTGGTAGAGAATGAGAGAAGGAATCGGTGGTGCTACCTCCATGAGGGTTGAAAAAATCATCAACCCCCATAACAGCGGCGGGGTTTGAAACTAGAGTCAGCAATTCTAAGATCACCGCTCTAATACCATGCTAAAATATGAACACTATGAAAGAATATTTGTTTGTGGGAATTTTCTGTGTATTCTTCTCTTTGTAGGAGGTTATATTTATAATACAACGAAACCTGAATGGGCAAGTAAATAATAAATTCCTAAATCTATTTGCAGTAGAAAATCAGGAATTAAAGTAAATCAATTACAATTATAATAGGAATTCTTGGTGTGTAAGGAAAGTAAGTCAATATCCACAAGTCACGCCAACACATCCTACCCATCAGCCAATGAATATGCAAGACACTCCCCACAAGTCACGGCAGTCTATAGCCATTCAAGTGTGATTGCTTCATTATCTCAATCAATCCCTATAATCTTGGAACTGCCTATTTTATGTTTTACTTTTTGTATAATCTTTCCTGTTTATATTCATGTACAAAGTCAACTGTATACAGTGGCGGAGCCACTTCTAGACCTGGAGTGGCCCTGGCCCCGCTATTTTTTTTATCACTCCTCTATTATACTATATATAATATATAGAATTTATAATAAACAACTTAGAATTTAAGTTAAAATTTTCTTGAAAACAAATTAGACATGACTCAATTAGAAATATTTAGCTCTAAACATGTAAGTATTGAATACTTAGGTGTTTTATATACTTGTATTTTCTACTTCGGCCCCCCCACTTTTACAATTCTAGCTCCGCCCCTGACTGTATAGCATATAAAAGAAATCCAATGCAACCAGAATACTCATCGTGGGGTATTCTTCCTATTCTACTTCTTATTCTTCTCTAACCTCTAGCCATTATTCTACAAGAAAGGCATGTGTCCACAAATATCAAAATGGTAGAGCCCAGCAAGACTTTTAAGTCTCCTCCTATCCTGAGAGTTAAGGAAGCTATATAGCTCCTCTGCCAGTCTCTGCGTGCTATTACTGTATTGTTTTGCAAGTCTACATTCATCATCTCCTTCTACCTACGAGAGAAGATTTGTGCCTGCGCGATTTCAATTATTTGTTTATTTGCATAATTGTTTTCTTTCAAGATTCCAATTTTAGTTGGTCATTTATTCAACCAAATGTTTCCTTCCCCAACATGTTTCAGGATCAAAATTATTTGGCACATTTGAATCAGGTATTAAACGAGTTCATTGTTGAAGTTTTAGACAACTTTTGTTTTGCTTTTTAAGAACTATGTCTTAGTCTTAGACTTAGACTCTTAAGTTATGTGATATGTAATGCAGGATTTCTTTTCCACTGGTTTTGAGCAAAATGAGGATCCAAAGGCAACAAGAATGCCTTCTCCCTTGAAGTAACCAACCAAATTTTGTCAACATGCATTACTCCTTCGGATCCTCATTTTGCTCAAAACCAGTGGAAAAGAAATCCTGTAAGCAATATTTATAATGAATGTATACAATATAATAATCCAATAAACTAAAAAAGTAAAGCTGCTAGAAAAAAGAAGTAAAGACGTGTCCTTGACGGCATAAGTGGGTAGGGTGAAAAAACAAACAGATGGCTGCTGTCTTTGACGGCATAAGCGTTAAATTGTCAGAAAAATTGATTAATTAAAAATGCGAAGACAAGTTTAAAGGAGAGTTAATACTGACAGAGTTAAAGAGTCGCGGTCAGATTATTGCATTTTTAAACTGAAAAATAAATAATTCCACGTGTCGCATAACTACTAGGCGGTACACCAGGCTAGTGTACCGGGAACGCAGAAAAATTTCTCAAAAGAGGACAGAGGAAAAGATATTAGTTCATCCTTATTCCATAAGTTTTCGTAATGTTAAGAAAGGAGGGAGCAAAGAATAATAAGGGTTTTTTTTTTTTTTTTTTTTTT
>NW_023010511.1:7897-11523 GCF_902201215.1 Prunus dulcis | reverse complement strand
TCATCTCCTTCCTTTAGAGGGAGGAGATTGGGGGGTAGGGATGGTTTTAGATCTGGGGTGCGATGGGTTGGGGAAGAGGAAGAGTGGGTTGTTTGTAGGCGGTGGTTGCGAGGTAGTCTGGGTTGTTTGTAGGCGATGATTATGAGGTGGTTTGGGTTGAAAGATGAGAGGGTTTGGTGGTGGGGTTGGTGACGAGGTTTGATTGGAATGTTGGTTTTTTTTTTTTTTTTTTGGTTTTAAATAATTGATTTAAATATTTTTAATTAACTTAAATAGTAAAAATTAAATTATGCTAAACAAAGACACCCTGCTGGTTTAGGGTCATTCTTGAATTGGACCCAACAGTATCAATTTTATCAATTTTATTAATTTACGCCTAGACGTTTTGAACATCGTCCAATTTCATCCTTTCGTTAAGTTGACCAGACGGTCAATCGTTAATTACTTACGTGACACCCGTGGGAACCACCCCACCAGAGCTTTGACTATTCCGTGCATGCTAGCTGAAGGGCAGTTTTGGGTTTCGACAATTCAAAAAAACAAAAACAAAAAACAAAAAACAAAACTAAATATCGCGCCCAAAATTGGGCACGCTTTGCAAGAAGAAGAGATCGAAGAGAAAGCCCCAAACTGTCGTTCGTCCTCAACGTCAGTTTAACCTGATCCTAAATCTCCATAGCTGATAGCAAGTTCTACGATTTTGAAGAAGTGAGAAGAAATGAGTTGGGATTTCAGGGCTCCAGGCGCTCCGCATCCCTCGTACATTAAGTTGGTTTAAATTTTTGCGATTTGGGATATCTGGGTTGAATGGGTTAGAGGTCGTATGGGTTATTCTGGTTTGAATGTTGTGTTTTATAGGGTTTAGTGGAATAGTGGGAGAAGTGTGAAAGATTTTGTCGAATATAGGTGGCCTTCTTACAGATTTCGAATATAGGTGGTCCTTCAAGCTAAGCATGTGCTGGCAATGTCTGCCTTTAATACTCTAAGCGTTTGCTTTTAATAAGGCAAAAGTGTTAGGTGGAAGGGTGTGAAAAAGGGTTTTTTAATAAAAATTTGGCCTTTTGTATAATGGTCCTAAATGAAAATAATTGAAAAGTGAGTTATGGTTTTTGTGTAATGTTTGAATACTGTGTTTTGTGTTGTGTTTTATGTTTGAACTGAAAATAACCCATGTTTAGGACATGTAATATGTAGGTGATCCCGAATTATTTTCTATTCGAATGTACCATGGTGGTCAAATCTATGGTAACTGTTATGCTTCTGGCAGTGTAGCTTGGTTTGATTATTGTGACAAGGATAGAACGTCAATGACTGAGATAGACAATATGGTGAGGGAGTTAGGCTATGATGGGTAATTAGTTACTGGTATAGTATCCCTATCTATAGCAATGGTGGCCTAACAAGGCTTAATGATGATCAAGATGTCATAGACATGCTTGTATTTGTACCAGAGGCAAGACTAATAGACGTTTTCCTACATCATGGGGTTGATAGTAATGAGGGTTGGTTTTATAGTCAATCAGGATCAAATATGTTTGTTGATGTAGAAGCTGATATTGTGCCTAACAGAGAAGTTGTGATTGAGGAGCTTGATGACAATTATGGGGCAATTGTTCATGTTGGTGGGAAATGCAAACAATGGAGGCAACAAGAAAAGCTAGTGTGGTGATAGAAGAGCTCAATGAAGACCCAAATGGGGAACAAAGTGGTTGGGGTACGCAAAAGCCAAGGGAATCTTGTGCAGGACAGGGTGTTTCTGAAAAAGGCAAAGAAAAGGCAGTAGATAGGGAATCTTCTGCAGTGCAAAAAGATAAAGAAAGAGTTGTTGAGAGGGAATCTCCTGCCACTGTAGACAAAGGGAAAAGTAAAGTCAGTTCTGTTTTTGGGAAAAAGAGGGCAAGAGCTTTTGGTAAAAGGAGGTGCAAAAATGTAAAAAAGACACATGATAAAGAAGACCAAAGGTCCAATACAGTGACTGAGGGACTAGTTCAGAAAGAGGTTGTTGAAGGAAGTGTAGAAAAGAGCAACTTATCAAGATGTCATCCAATGAACACAAGAAAAGCAAGAACAAGGACCACAGTCTGTCATGATGAGGAGGAGTCAGCAGACAGTCTTGACTCTAATTTTGCAGACCCTAACTTCAGTTGTGATGATAATGATGATGATGTCGATTTTGATGAATGGGTGGACAAACAAACTGAGTGGGTTGGAGATGGGGCAAAAGGAAAAGAGCCAGAGTCAACAAATGCTAGGGTTGAATCTTGGGATTGGGGTGCAGATGTTGAACTGGATTCAGAGGAGTATGATTCTGATAATGTGCAGCCTCAATATGACTCTGAAGATGACACTCCAATGACGGATATATGGCCAGAATTCAATTCGGCAACTGACATGGCAGATCCAGAGTTTGAGGTTGGGATGAAGTTTAGCGATTGTAAAGTTTTTAGAGCGGTTGTGAGAGAACAATTTATAAAGAGGAATAGGGATGTTGTATTTGTGAGAAGTGATGCTTTAAAGCTAAAAAAGGCAGTTTGTACAAATCCAGATTGCCAATGTGAGATATATGCTTCCAAAATGTAGCATGAGAAGACCCTGTAGGTGAAGAAATATGAGGGTGAACACACTTGTGGTATTGTTTGGGAAAACCCCACTGTGAAGTCTAGTTGGCTGAGTGCCAAATATATGGAAACATTGAAGAGCAATCCAAGTTGGCCAGTTAGCTCATTCATGGAGACTGTGGAGAAGGATTATAACACTGGAGTTTCCAGGCAACAAATTTATAGGGCAAAAGAGAGGGTATTGAGGCAGATTGAGGGAATATACACAGAACAATACTCCAGAATTTGGGATTATTGTGAAGAGTTAAGGAAGACCAATCCAGGAACAACAACCAAAGTTCAATGTGATTTCAATGAACAATTGGGTCATCCAGTGTTTCAAAGGTTATATGTGTGTCTAGGTGCATATAAAGTAGGGTTCATTGCTGGATGCAGACCTATTATTGGATTAGATGGCTGCTTCTTGAAGGGTGTATATGGAGGGCAATTTTTAGTAGCAGTTGGTATAGATACTAATAATGAAACATGGGTGATTGCGTATGCAGTGGTTGAGTCTGAGTGTAGGCCTCATCATTTGGCCCACGGGCTCATGGGCCGATGGGGGCCAGCCCGGCCTATCGAAAAAAAGCCCAGCCCGGCCAGTTATGGGCTTTGAGATGGCCCGGCCCGCCTTGGGCAGGGCTAGGCTTGGGCTTGGGTGTCTGAAGCCCGGCCCGGCCCGCCCACAAAAGCCCGGCCGTTAGGCCCGCATACATATATAATTATGTATAAATAAGAGTTTAGGTTTAGAATTATATCACTTAAATCTCAAATATAATTTGTTTCATTTCATTGACTTTTCTTTACTCATTCCTAGTTTATAATTAGATGATTAGCACATTAATTTGTGTCAATTATTAATTCAACAATTATATATATCACATCACATCACCAAATATAATCATATCACGAAACATAATCGTACCACCAAATATAATCATACTTTTTTTGAACACATCACCAAATATTTGCATATTTATTCATACCATCCTTTAACAAAACATTTTTTCGATACTTATTATTTCTTAA
>NW_023010511.1:0-2495 GCF_902201215.1 Prunus dulcis | reverse complement strand
AAGATTTTGAAAAATTTAGAGTAATCGCACACCATGGGTTTCGAATCAACGGCAACAAGGTTAAGGCCATCGCACGCTACCAAGTGAGCTAGACTGGCTGCTGTTGATTAGGATTATTCTTTTTTATAGAGTCCCACATCGGGCAAGTATAATAGTAATTTACACTTTAAATATAGGGGTTTCATTGATTATAGTATTGAGGCCCAACTCCACACTTATAATAACTAAAAAGAAATATATTGAATTTAGGTGGCTAAGTTACTGACAATATCAGTGCTAGTGAGTGAACCTATGCGGTGTTTGGTATACCAACACTACACTAGTGTGAATGGTAGCCCTATGCATTGGTTCGGTGTACCAAATGCATAAAATGGAGACCCAATATTAATAGCACCGAATTTTTTTGTAAATTTTTTACTTATCCACGTCTTTTCGTATTAAATTACATATTTAATTTCTTTTCCAAATCTGGCCAAACAAAATGGAATTTTTAGTACAACGTTGAATTTAATCAAGAGACCCCAAGGACAAAAGGCAACAGTTGTGATTGCTTATGGTACTTTTTCAAAGCCCAGCATCTTCCACAATTTATGTTTAGGGAGATTCACTATAATACTTAATATAGGAGTCTAAATTATAAAAAAAATTATATATGAAATGGACTTTAGAAACACACCTAAAACCCATTTACAACATAACAAAAAGGTTTTTAACTTCTTTTAAATTACAAAATTGCCATTGATTTATTAAAACAAACCCAAGCCAAAAACCTCATAAAGAAAGTCCAAAACACTCAATGGGGTATCAAAGTAATTTAATAATCAAAATTAAATTCAATAGGGCCAATTGTCATTTTTTGAGTTTTTTTTAGTATGTTTATAGAAATTAAATGGTGTATGATTTATTTATAGTTTTAGTGCTAAGTGTGAGAATGTGAAGGTAAAGAGTCTCACATTGGAAAGTTAAGAAACCTAGCAAGGCTTATAAGGAGTTGGGTTACTCCCCCCATTGCCAATTGGTTTTGGGGTGGAACCTCAACTTCCTTCATGGTATCAGAGCGGGTTAGCCCACGTGTGAAAGCCCAACGACCACACGTGCTCCACGTCACCCAATATGTGTTGTCCACGTGTTAGGCTTGAAAATTCGCCACACGTGCGGGGGCGTGTGAGAATGTGAAGGTAAATAGTCCCACATTGGAAAGTTAAGAAACCTAGCAAGGGTTTATAAAGAGTTGGGTTACTCCCCCCGTTGCCAATTGGTTTTGGGGTGGAACATCAACTTCCTTCACTAAGAATGAGTATTTGACTAAATATCTCTTATATTTATTCAAGCCACTGAAAGCTTTTTGGATTGCATAACTACGGGGCCTTTTCACCATGGCCATCTTTCTCGAGTTTAGAAAACAGTTTAATTTTTGACCCCAAAAAAAAAAAAAACCACAGTTTAACTAAATTAAAGCAAACCAAGAAACACCTAGGTTTCTATCACCTAGTTGACGAAACCCTTAGGCCTCGTTTGGTTCACGGAATGAATTTGAGGGGAAATCATTTCCCATGTCATTTCCCAAGGGATGGGAAATGGAATATTCCTTTCCCACGTTTGGTAATGCTGGGAAAGTAACCGGGAAATATCACTTTATTTCCTTTCCTTGTTTGTTTTGAGTAGGAATGGCAAACAAAGTTTGTATAAATTTTCAATTATACCCATATTTCTAAATTATTAATAGGGACAAAATGGTCATGAAAAATGTTTATTTCATATTCACTTATTTTCCCAAACTTTCCCATGAGGAGGGAAAACAAAATCCAAGTTGGGAGGATAACTTCACTTTCCCCCCAACTTTCCCATGGGCCAGTCAACGATTTCTCATGCATGAACTTATCAAACATGGGAAAACAATTGATTTCTCATCCCCAAGTCTCCTTTCCTATGAACCAAACGGGGCCTAACCCCAATAAACGCTGCAATCTCCGGGTTCTTATCTCCAATCTAAGGTCAGATTTGGTTGATTTGTAAAGGTTTTATTTTTTATTTTTTTGGGTATAAGCTGAGGAAACTTATGAATATTATTTGATTTATTTCGTTTAATATTACCCTTAATTTGATTTACTTAGCTAGATCGTTGTTCATAGCTGCTTCTCCTTTATTTTGTATCACAATTTACATAAAAATAAAAAACCGTAATTAAGATTTAAATTCAGTAATGAAGGCTTAGCTGCAATCCTTTGGTGTGGTGATTGCTACTTCTATATTGTTTCATTTCTCATATTAGTTGTTATACTTTTGTTCACTGGATGAGTTTGATGGTCGGGAAGTAGATGTGGGTTAAATTTGTTTTTGTTTTTGTTTTTTTTATAAAAAAAAGTTTAGGGGCAGACTCACAACTTTGAGTCAGAAGAATTTATGCATCAGTTAATTTACATGTTTAATCAGTTGAGTTTTTGACTCTTAATTTTATTTTTCTTAGTTTTTTTTGTGTCAATTTTTTGCTTAAT
>NW_023010510.1:0-11570 GCF_902201215.1 Prunus dulcis | reverse complement strand
GCTTCGGCCGCTTACCTTTTGCTTTATCACATGTAAGGATCAATATGGATGAAGTCACTTCTTAATTTAGTGCCAAAGTTTTAGCTGAATTCCCTTTATTTTTATGTGCTAAGAGTAAATTAGCTATAGTCCTTGAATTATTACTTGATTTTTAGATTGTATAGTTCTCAAACATTTAATAATGGTGTGTCACTTTGGCTCTTCCGTCAATGTTTATTAGTTTTTCTATCTTTTTTAGAGCAAAATGTTTACTCACACCGTACATCCTTCACTTTTCTTCTTATATTTCATAAAAAATTAAAGTTGCAACTTCAAATTCAGGATGAAAAAGAGCATGGCAACTTGAACTTGAGATGAAATAGAAGAAGAAATGAAAGGTGAGCGGTTATGTGAGTAGACATTTTCATCCTTAATTTGATAGAAAAGCAAACGGATTAAATTTTAGAGAAGAACCAAAGTGATACACAATTAAAAGCTGGAGCACAGTTGAAGGATTGCAGCTACAATTGACTCAAGTCCATCGTCATTGATTAAATTTTGCAGGGACCAAAGCTATATGCTGCTGAGAGTGGGTCATCAAAATTCAAGTTATATGCTGGAACAAGGAATAAGCCAATGTATGGTGCCGGAAGAAGCATGGAGGACATGCTAGAGTCAGGGAAGGGTTTGCCATTGGTCCTTCGAGTGAGCTTGCGCTCAAGTTTTCATGTCGTTTGGAACCTTATTAAGCCTAAATTCCACCACCAAGCTGAATGCTTGCTTGTCCTTCATAGGGCATATGATAAAAAGCATCGCACTCAGACATACAATAGCACCTGCATAATGACTTAGTCTATCAATTATGTACAACCCTCTCTACAAGAAAATCTGAGAATTTAAAAATTTTTTTTTTTTTTTTCTGAAACCAAAAAGGAAAAAGAAAGAGAGAGAGAGAGACGAAAAAATGTCAACCAGAAAAGGAAAAGGGACTCAGATGTTGCTGACGGCCAGTCCTCTTGAAACTTTACATGTGATGTTGTAAGAAATCTACATATAAATGTATAATCTCAAAAGCTCTCAAAGTTATTTTCAGTGGACATGTTTTCTCTTTTACTCCTGACATATTATGTTATTGTATAAATAATTAAAATCGATCACATAGAATTATGTTTTAATATGCGATTATGATGGACAGTATATATCATATTACTACTTAGCACAAAAACATTATACTATATTTTCAGTTATATATTTGTTGATCCCAAATTTGTATATATTTTTTGTGTCTTTCAAAACCATGAAACAAGAACTAAGAAAATAGTGTTTGAACAATCGATCGGGGTAAGAGCAGTTCCAGCAACAAGGGGTGGGGGTGTTTAGGCCCGAAAACCGTTTCCAGCGGCAAGGGTTGGCCAGGGCAAGAGGTAGGGACCACGAAACCAGGCCAGTCCTTAGGCAAGATGAGCCCGAGTTCAAGCTCGGTTGGCTGACGTCAGCAACAACAACAACAACAACAACAAAAATCTACAAAAAAATTCAGATTTAAAAAAAATAAATACTTAGTCACAGTTTTCACTTTCCACACCAAACTCTATATAAATTTCTCTCTTTATATCTCATGTGAATAGTTATTGTCATAACAATAGGTGGAAACACCACAACCTTTTGCAAGGATAGTCATTATTCACATGAATAATAGCTGCCCTAACCCTCCTTACCATGACAAATTACAAACTGGTGAAAGTGCTCTAAAGAAGAATTGGTGGCAGAGATCATTGGAATGCGACTATATTCAGCAAATGTGGCATGCATAGATCATAAAGCCTGTTTTAGTGTACGATCCGACAGCCATGCACTAAAGTCATTCGGAGTTAGAGCATGATGATGTAACATGTGACATGTGACATTTAATTTTCCATTTGCAATGACTGACAGCCACAACATCCCATCTTTCAATTACATAATGAAATATATATTTAATGTTAATATAATCAGCATTAATATTATAATGCCTAAATGGAGGCTGGAGTAGGTGATTAGTCAATTAGTTCGGTCAATCACATTAATAAAAAAAGTGGTGAAATAATATTTGGTTATATTTGTGATCGTGATAAAAGGCATTAGTTTTTTTTTTTTTTTACTTTTTTGATGATTAAAAAAGCTTTTAGTCGTATTTTTTACTTTTTTTTAATGACTAAAGCCTTTAGTAAACCTCACAATGGTCATCAAATGTCACCAAATAATGATAACTGTTGTCACTTTTTTTTTTGATAATGTCAACACATTAATTAGGTTTTGTGTTGATAATTAGCCTGTGTTCTAACGGGTGCATACGATGCCACATACCTTTGAGTTTACTCTTTTTAAGGACAATTACCTTCTCTTTTTTAATCAAATAACAATTTCATTAGATAACTTTTATTGATACAACTATATATCAACAAGACGTCCAAATCACTAACCCACGAGGCAACAAAACTAACACAAGTAAATTATCCAAGGACAATTACTTGATTAGCAACTCTTGGTTTAATTATTTATCTATTTGAAGTTGTTTCAATCTCCAATAACTTATATATATAATAACATCAGTCCCGATCTCTTGGACTACAGGAGTCCAAGAGATTGTGGTCACCCACCGTTGGATATTAATCCAATGGTTCAAAATGATATATATAAATGCAATATGACATAAATGATAATTACCCGATTCAAGTCAACCGTTGAATTTACATCCAACGGTGAGTGACCATAAATCTCTTGGACTACAGGGGTCCAAGAGATCAGGACTGATAATAACATATTGTAATCATAGCTTGTTAATCAGTTGTAAAATTACAAGTGTCCCACCTACTAGTGTTTGATAAATCGGAGCCATGTTCGCTAATTGGGTTATCCCACCCTATAGTGGCCATCCCTACAACGATAATTAAGTTGATAAGCTGTATTGGTTATAATAATTAATATGATGTTTTATACAAAAAGTCCTCTGATATAAAAATTATCATATAATTGGATGGTGACATCTTCATGGGGGGGTTTTTTTTTTTTTTTTTTTTCTCTAATGTTTTGGGTAACATTTTTACCCAATTATAATTTCGAAAGTGGACCATACGTATAGTACATTTGTTTTATGTGGTAGTTAAAACAGAACAATTAATACGATTCCCATCCATAACACCTAGTGTGCTTTTAGGTGCAACGCAGAAGTAATGGGCAGATTCTTATTATATAAGCAAACCAATTTAGAGAATATTATGTTACTCTAATAATGTGTCGACACTCCATTCTCATTGATTTGGAGTCTAATTGCGCTTCTATAATTTATTATGTTACCCTACAAGATCGACTAACTCATGATGGCATGTTTGAATATTGGAGAAAATAAAATTGAAATTTATGCAAAGCTCATGTTACGATAATAAATTTGTTAGGTTTTGTTTAGCTAATATTTTTAGTTTTTTATGACAAATATGTAATTTCATATGTATGATTAAGTTTAAAGAATTTAGACTAGTTCAAGTTAGTGCAAAGTTGACTACTGTGGCTGAGATCAACTTCATAATTGGCCAATGCAATTAAATTGAGCTTAGTGAAGATAACATATTTATGTATGCATTGCATGCATTATAGTGTTCTCCTGTATGCATCATTAGTTGTCATGTATGTAATTCCTCTTAGCTTATCTTTTGAAATCAAGACTTGGGTATTTGCTAGAAAGTTGAAGTACATTGAAGAGCTTATGAGGCTACAAAACCAAGATAATTTGTGCATTCATTTATAATGGGCATCATTAGGAAAATTAGCATCTGCATCATAATACTTTTCTAGATGACCAGTCACATAGGCCAAATATTTCCAGCACGAGATTTTTAATCAAGGCACGTGATTTTGGTTATTATAAGTCTAATCATTGGCTACCAAGTGTCCCTTTGACCTGCCAAAAAGGCTGGGGTTGGTCTAGATTCACCAACTCACTACATTTTTCACATGGGTTTTTAGATAGTGATTCCTTCTTTTTGGCCGAGGCAGCCGATGAAAGGAACTTTTGGTCCTTTTTTTTTTTTTTTTTTTGAGTGGGGGGCGTGCCACCACCAAGTCATGAATTTGGCTTGGATGGAATGTGAGTGTATGTTGTGTCCGAGATCTAAATTTAATCAAAAGATTGTTCGGCTGAACAAGGAACCTCCTCACGGCCTAGGTTCTTTCACTACTTTGGGGTCAAGGCTTTATGTGAGCAACCAAATGATGTGGAGTGGGTGAAGATGAAGATTGAAGGTGAAACATAACAAAACGAAGTACAAGTGCGTAAAGTAAAGGTGCTTAAACTTAAATATAATTTAAAGATAAATGCGTAAAGTAAAGCACGTAAAATAAATAACATAAAGATGAGAATTAAAGTATGATAAAATAGATCAAAGCGATAAATAAACAAGAACGAAATAAGAACAATAAGAACGGTAAACTAAATTAAACTTGAATTTAAACTTAATGAAAATTGAATAACAATGAAAAAGAAAGCGTTTGAAATACACTTGAATTTAAATGACAAGGTAATGTAAATTGCAAGAATTTAAACTTACACTAAGGAAAGGAAGAACTTGCTACACTAGGTGCTTGACAAGTAAAATCCTAAGTCTAAGAAAAGAAAAGTGCAAGACGAAAAATAGGTTTGTGTGTCTGATGATGTGTGTTCTGCCTTCGTTTGGTGAAGTTTATACAGGGATATTATGGTTGCTTGATTTTCTCTCGTTCTGGAAAATTCTAAATCGTAATTAACCTCCTTGATTTCTTTCCTTGTGAGGCCTTCGTCACGTGCACACTAACCTCCGAAAATCTTGGCTCGAATCAGTGGCTTGGACTTGGACCTCCGAGATTTCATCTTGACATCTGGTGGAACCTCATGCCCTTTGAGTTTTAAGAATTCTAGAGCTGGTCGACCATCAGCCAAGGTGGATGGTATGGGAACTCCAAATATTTGGATGTTGGGCTTGGCCCTACATTGGACTATCTTTGAGCTCTCAAATATTTGAATATTGGGAACTCAGCGGACATACCTCATGCCGAACTTCAACTCCCTCAGTGAAAATACCTCCCGCCGAACTTCAACTCCCTTCACCCAACTTTGCTTGCCCAAGTGTTGCTAGGAGGGCGCCAGGTGAGCAAAGAGAAAATCAGCCTCGACCCAACTTTTTGCAAGAGGAGTGCCGACCAAGGTATTTAAGGAGTACCCGACCCAACTTTTTAAGAAGTGTCCGGCCACTTTTGCAAAATGAATCGTTTGACCAATTTTGTAAGGATAAGCCCGGGCACTTTTGCAAGGATACACTGGGCAACTTTTGCAAGAGGAAGCACCCGGCCATATTTTTGAAAAGGCACCAAGGCCTTTGAAGAAAACACCTCGGCTGCATTTTTGAGAAGGCACCATGGCCTTTAAAGAAAACACCTCGGCCACCTTTTTGAAAAAGCACCTTGGCTGCTAGGAATTCTCGGATAAGAATTCCGCCGCTAGAAATTCTTCGGTAGCTAGGAATTCTCTACCACTAGGAATTGCGCCACTAGGAATTATCGACCACTAGGAATTCCCCCTAGCGGATTGGGTGAATTTTGACCACCCCTAAACACAGAGAGAGAGAGAGAGAGAGAGAGAGTGAGAGAGAGTTCTAGTGAGAGATTGTGCATAAATTAGTTTTTGCTTTTTGGGAGAAGATCGTTCATGGGTTCTTGAATTTATTTTGGGGCTTTTGTTGAAAGTTCATTTCTCAAATTTTTTTTAGTGATATGAAGTTTTTATCTTTCATAACTTTCATTGCACCATTTTGGAAACTTGGTTTTCTCTTTGGTTTATCTGAGAGTATTCATGGCATGGAAATGAGTTTTCAAGATTTCATTTTGAAAGCTACTTCTTTTTTAGAAAATCCGACCATAGCTTTGCACATCAAAGTTTTAATCTCTCATCTTTTTCATTTGCACCATTTTGAAAAACTTGGTTTCCTCTTTGGTTTGTATAAGAGTGTTCATAGCTTTTAGAAATGTGGTTTTCAAATAGCTTTTGAAATCTGCTTCTATTTTTGAAATCTACTTCTCCCATTGAAATTTTTTTAGAGTAAGTTTACTATGCATTCTCTACTTGGTGAAGTCTAGGTTTCATTGTAGTCTATACTTGTCGGTATTAAAAGTTGTAGTTTTGTGCATTGAGGTTTCTTGATTTTTTCTGGCTTGTGGCTTTATGTTGAAATTTATTTGGCCATGTGTGACAATGAGTGGAGGTACACCTTGTACACTTGATGTTGCCTGTCACGGGATGACTTTTTCGAAGTCTTCCTTCCATGCGGCCTTAGACTTGATCGCCTCTCAACAAGCTAAGTCAGCCTTCTTCCTACAATACAAGATCGAACCAAGCAAAGAACAATCACAAGAGCAAGAACACAGTAAGAACGCTTAAGAAAGTTTGGGAGAATATATGCTTGTATTGCTACTCAATACTTCACAAGTTGTGAGGTGAGGATTCACAATGTGACATCCTCCTTATATACATTCCCTATCCCACCTACCATCATGGTAGGTGGCTAAGATACAATGTCACCTGCCGGCATCTACCAACCATTGCCACCAACTGTAGTCTACCTATTACTGTACAACGAATCTAGATATGTGGGCTAGGAGGTCCAGCATGATCAATCCAAAGGGTTGGGCCTTGAACATGAGGGCCGTGACATTCTCCCCTACCTAATCCGGTAACATCCTCGTTGCCGCGGTAGATCTGTCTCGTTTGAATGCTTCGATGATGTCCTTGTACTTCCACAAGGACTCTTCTTTCTCCCAATTGGCTTCGAACTCTAGCAGGCCCTTCCATTTGACAAAGTACTCAAAAGTACCTCGGTACACCCTTGCGTAGTACCTCTCGCTTGGCCATGACGCACTCAACCTCCCTGTCAAATGAAGTCACCATCAAAGGTGGAGCTCGTTGAGATTCTCCACGACTTGGCTCCTCGGGGTCGGCATGGTAGGGCTTGAGATTGCTCACGTGGAACACCGGATGAATCTTCAATCGAGGTGGTAGTTCCACACGGTAGGCAGCTCTTCCCACTGATCGGATGATAGGAAATGGACCCTCATATCTCCTCAACAACGCTTTGTGCAATCTTCTAGTGGACTTGTGTTGAGAAGGGTTGAGCTTCACAAAGACTAGATCACCTGGTTGGAACACAACGCCCCGCCGATGCTTGTCTGCCCATTTCTTCATCTTCCGAGTTGCCTTCTCCAATTGAGCCCGAGCCAGCTCATTAGTCACCTGCCACTCCTTGGCCGTTTTGTATGCAGCAGGACTACTCCCCGTGTAGCCTGACACCACTGTGTTAGGTGTTATAGGTTGTTGTCCTGTTGCCAACTCAAAAGGACTTGACCCTGTCGACTCCGACTGCTGCAAGTTGTACGAGAACTGAGCAACATCCAACAACTTTGCCCAATCTCGCTGGTTGGCACTCACATAGTGCCTCAAGTATAGCTCCAATAGCGCATTCACCCTCTCCGTCTGATAGTCTGTTTGTGGGTGAAAGCTGGTAGAGAAGTTCAACTGTGAGCCAAGTAGCCTGAAGAGCTCCGTCCAAAGTTTACCAGTGAAGCGAGTGTCACGATCACTGATAATACTCTTGGGGATCCCCCAATACTTCACCACATGCTTCAGAAACAAGCGTGCAGCTTCCTCCGCATTGCAATCTGCCGGGGCGGGGATGAAGGTAGCATACTTGGTGAATCTGTCGACTACCACCAAAATTGAGCCACACCCTTCCGACTTGGGTAGACTCACAATGAAGTCCATGGACAAACTCTCCCATGGTCTGGTTGGAACAAGAAGTGGCTCTAGCAACCCACCCGGCTGCTTCTGCAATGTCTTGTCTTGTTGGCATACAAGACAAGTCCGCACGAACGAGTCTACATCTTCCCGCATCTGTGGCCAATAGTAAGCTTCACTCATCAAGGCTAATGTCCGATGAGTGCCCGGATGTCCCGCCCATTTTGAGTCATGACACTCCTTCAGTAGCTCCCGTCTCAGATTGTCCCACCTTGGAACATAGATCCTCTTCCCTGTTGCATAGAGAATCCCATCATCGAGCCAAAATCTTCTTGTCTTCCCATCTTTGACAAGCTCCAACAAACTTTTGGCTTGGGGATCATGCAACAAGCCCTCTCGTATCCTCTGCATGAGAGAACTCTGGGGTTGTGTGACAGCTGCTAGCACGGCCTTCCTGCTTAAGGCATCAGCAACAACATTTGTCTTCCCTTGCTTGTACTCTAGTTTGTAGTCGAACTCTGCCAAGAAGTCTTGCCACCTAGCCTGCTTGGGTGACAACTTCTGTTGGGACTGAAAGTAGCTTGTGGCAACATTATCAGTCTTGACCACGAACTGAGAACCAAGTAAGTAGTGCCTCCAAGTCCGCAAGCAGTGCACTACGGCTGTCATCTCCTTCTCTTGAATGGTATACCTCCGCTCCGTGTCATTGAGCTTCCGACTCTCGAAAGCCAATGGGTGTCCATCCTGCATGAGTACACCACCAATAGCAAAATCTGATGCATAAGTGTGTACCTCAAAAGGTTTGCTAAGATCTGGAAGTCTCAGCACTGGTTCCTCCATAAGAGCCCTCTTCAACTCATTGAAGGCATGTTGGCATCGGGGTGTCCACTCCCACGCCTTGTTCTTCTTCAGCAAATCCGTCAAGGGGGCGGCTATGGCTGAATATCCCTTGATGAACCTGCGATAGTAGTTCACCAATCCAAGGAAAGACCGCAACTCAGGTACCTTGATTGGTGGTTCCCACTCTTGAATGGCTCGCACCTTGCTCTCCTCCATGAGCAATTGTCCTCCCCGTATCTTGTGACCAAGGAACTCGACCTCTTCTTGGACAAATGAGCACTTCTCCTTCTTCACATAGAGCTGGTTCTCCCTTAGAACTTGGAAGACCTTCTGCAAATGCTCAAGGTGTTCCTCCAGAGAATTGCTGTACACCACAATATCATCGATGTAAACCACAACAAACTTGTCCAAGAAAGGATGGAATACCTTGTTCATAAGAGTGCAAAATGTTGCAGGGGCATTGGTCAAGCCGAACGGCATGACAAGGAACTCGTAAGACCCATATCTTGTCACACATGCGGTCTTTGATTCATCTCCCGGTGCGATCCTCACTTGATAGTATCCTGAGCGCAAGTCCAACTTGGTGAAGTACTTCGCTCCTCCCAACTGATCAAACAAATCTGCAATCAAAGGGATTGGATACTTGTTTTTGATGGTCACCTTGTTTAGCGCCCTGTAGTCGATGCACAACCTCAGTGTTCCCTCCATCTTCTTTTGGAAAAGAACTGGGGCACCATAAGGGGCCTTGGACGGTTGGATGTACCCAGCGTCCAACAACTGCTTCAACTGCTTCCTCAATTCCTCCAACTCAGGAGGTGCCATCCGGTACGGCGCTTTGGCAGGGGGTTTGGCACCCGGTTCCAACTCAATGGCATGATCCACCTCTCTCCTAGGTGGTAAGGTTTTGGGCAACTCCTTGGGCATGACATCTGCAAACTCCTTAAGGATTGCCTCCACAACTTTCGGAACTGGTTGGACTTCCTTCTCAACTACATTCATCTTCATAGTTGCAAGGAACGTCGGTTCGCCTTTCTTCCAAGACTTGGAAAATTGCATGGCTGACAAAAGCTTCGTCCCGCTTTGTTGTCTCACTACTGGCACCATGCATGGCATTGTTCCACCCTGTGTAATGCACATAGTATTGTGAAAGGGAATGGGAAATGCTTTTACCTTGTCCATGAACTCCATTCCTAGCACGACATCGTAGTCATCCATCGAGATCACGGAGAAGTCAGCTACTCCCTTCCAAGTGGCAATGTGTAGCTCCACACCACGAGCTACCCCATCAATGGGCTTGGCAGTCGAATTCACCGTCTTCATACTGCCTGCTTCCTTCGAGACTCGACACCCAAGTCTCTTTGGTTCCTGCACGGACATAAAGTTGTGCGAAGCACCTGTATCCACCAGGCAACGGGTTGTCTTGCCATTCACCATGGCATCGACGAACATTACTCCTTTAGCTTGAACCTGTGGTTGAGCACCTTTGGCCTGCAAGGCATTGAAGCGGTGAATGGCCCCCATTCCTGCTTCCCTCTCGGCCTCCTCTCCCTTCTCTTGGTTCATAGCATTCAGAGCTTTCTTTTTCGGACAATCCCGCATCATGTGCGGTCCATCGCAGAAGTAGCAAGCTAGCTTTGACTTGTCTTTCCCCTTGTCACCTTTGTCATTCTTCTTCCAGGATGACTTGTGACCGTCAGACTTGTCTCCTGACTTGCTACTCTCTTTTGGCTTGTTGTCTCCCCCACCGGATCCATTGCCACCTTTCTTTCCGTTGAACTTGGAGTCGCCTTGATCACTCCTCTTGAACTCTACAAGAGACTCAGCTGCAGCAATTGCTTCTGACAAAGTTTGGACGTGTCTCCTTTGTAACTCCAGCTTGGCCCAATTCTGTAGGCCACTCATGAAGTACATGAGCTTGTCTTCATCTATCATGCTAGGCACCTCGAACAACAGGTTGGTGAACGTGGCGACGTAGTCCTTCACGCTCCCGGTTTGCTTCAGCCATCTTAGCTTCTCCTTTGCCTCATACTTGGCATTCTCTGGATAGAAATGCAACATAATATCCTTCTTAAAATCTTCCCAAGTCTCAAGTGTAAACGTACCTTGTTCAATCTCCATAGATCGACGACGCCACCACATGAGAGCATTGTCGGTGAGAAACAACATTGCCGCATTGATCTTGGGCTCATCATCCTCGAGCTTCAGATACTTGAAATACCTTTCGATATTCCACAAGAAAGTGTCTAGCTCCTTCGCCTCCCTCTTCCCATTATAGGATTTGGGCTTGAAAGAATCTAGCAACTTGGGTTCCTTTGGAGTCCGGGTCTTGTTCAAGACAGCTTCCTTGCACAAAGCCCAATCTCCTTTCACATCCTTCATCTCATCACGAAGCGAAGTAAGCTCCGCTAAGAAATGATCTAACTTGGCTTGAACATCTAGCTTGATGTCGTCTAGCGCGGAGTTGAGGACTCCCTGGAATTGGCCTTGAAGCTCATCCGCTACAGTTTCGAAGCCCCCCTTCGTAAGGACGTCCTCTTCGAGTCGCTGATCGAGCTCGACCACGGCATTCTCCATCTTAGAAAGCCGCTTCTCCATCACGGCCACCACATCTCTAGATCGTTCCCTCTTTGATTTGCCCCCACGATCCATGTTGACCTTGGACAGGTCTGTCTCCACATCTGATGATCCGCTCTTCGACATGCTTCTTTGAATGATTCGAACTTTTGCTCTGATACCAACTGTCACGGGATGACTTTTTCGGAGTCTTCCTTCCGTGCGGCCTTAGACTTGATCGCCTCTCGAACAAGCTAAGTCAGCCTCCTTCCTACAATATAAGATCGAAACAAGCAAAGAACAATTGCAAGAGCAAGAACACAACAAGAACGCTTAAGAACGTTTGGGAGAATATATGCTTGTATTGCTACTCAATGCTTTACAAGTTGTGAGGTGAGGATTC
>NW_023010509.1:0-11577 GCF_902201215.1 Prunus dulcis | reverse complement strand
GGAAATAGCTTAAAATGCCACCTTTTTTATAATTTTAACTAAAAATACCACTCCTTCTCAATTTTTTTGCAATTATCACCTATAAATACATACTTATTGCCCATTTATTGCCCAGATAACACTTTTGGTCAGTTCTTGGTTTCTCTCTCAGCTCTCTCTCAACTCTATCTCACAGTTCTCTCTTCCTCTCTCAACTCTCTCTCTCTCTCTCTCTCTCTCTCTCTCTCTCACCACGCCTCTTCTCACGAAGAAGAAGATCAAGAACAACCTACAAAACCCACAGCTTTGCCTTCAAAACCCAATTCTTCCTCTTCCTCTCTGTTTTCTTCTCTACCCAAATCCAATTAAAAGGGTGACATTTTGAGCTATTTCCCTATAATGGAATCGTGCAAGGCCCCCAAATCCACCCCCTTTTGACTTAAAACAACAAATCCACAAACCCTAACCAGTGAGAGAGGGAGCTATTTCAACGGCGATACAGACCTCGAGCTCGAGCAAAAGACATGCTTTAGGTGAAACGACTCAAAGCACTTCTTTGGTAAGCTTCCAATTCGCTATTTTCCCACTTCTGTTATTTGGATTAGAGGGACCTTATGGCATAGAAATAGCGACAACATCAAGAAGTAAAAATGAAAGACTGAAACTATAATCTTCTCGCCAAGTGCAACCGTTGACTATTCACGATAGGTTAAACTGTACATGTTTGGAATTTGAAGCAATTGAAAACACGATTGTTGTTTTTATTTTATTTTTCAATAGAAAAAGAACAGAAATCAAGGTTTCTGGTATTTAGTGCATGTATAACATTATGCGTTTATAATGTTTTGCATAGAGTGTGAACTATTTCTACAATGTAATTTGGAGGGAGTTTCTGTGGGGAGTTAATTCTTTAATCTGTCAATGTAGTTTGGAGGGAGTTTCTGTGTAGAGCTAATTCTGGGGCATTTGGAGAAGGAATAATGCGTCCAGTTGTCCCTGTAAAGATAAGTTTATGTTGGTAGCTATTTTCAGGGCATTTGGGGACCTGTAAAGACATGTATTCAGAGCCAAGCTTATCTTTGTGCAATTCAGGTATGATCATAGAGTACAGATGTTATCGATGTAGCATTCACATGTAATGGGTAAAGCTCAATTTTTTGGTATGCAATCATATGGATGGAATTTAACTTGATGTAAATTATATGTAAGAAAGTAAATTTTTGAGTATTGGTATCCAAATGTATGGTCCCTCCTCCTCCTTCCCTCTTCTCTCTTTTTTTCATCATGATGGGGATCAGGGAATTAAGAGTCTTGAAGACTGTTGGCCTCTTAACGCAATCCTTGTGTGTCATCCAAATAGTTAGTTTGGTTTTGGCTTAATTTTTTTGTTTGGGATTGAGAACGTTAACAGGATTTTAGATGGACATCTCATTCATCCTTCCTGTAACTACATTTCATTAATAAATCTGTGAGTGTTAGAAGAAAAATTGAAGTAAAAGAATATATTAGTGTGAGGTTGTGCTACATGCAATCAAGTTCACCATGAGGCCATTAGTTCACAGTAAAATACTGGAGGTCTTTGCCTGCCAACAATTGCAGATTTAATTTTTCTTTCATTTGACAGATGCTGGTCCACACTCGCAAGAGATGTGTCATTTAGTGGTCTAATGGTATGTTGAATAGTGATAGTTTGTATGCATCACCCTTTTTCTTTTGGCCTTTCCCACAATTGCTTGGTAACACTGGGAAAATACGACTGCAACTCCGAATAGTCAAAATTTATTCTAATAGTATTGCTACTTCTTAACATGCACTCCCCCACACTTGGTTATTGCTAGATTTTGTCCCGAAAAGGAAAGAAATACCCTGTTCTGGTCATTGGTGAATCATAGGCAGTTAAGCTTTTTGCCTCTAAAAGATTTAGTTGTCATTATCCTGTTTCTCCCCCCTAATCTGGTTCTTATTTCTAGTATATTAGTTTTGTTTCAAATTATGATTTCATCTGCACTATGCAGGTTATGTTCTATCTGAAGGCTTGAAAGATTGAATAGAATATGGGAAGCAAAATTACATGCAATCCAAATTTCCATAGTCGTGGTATGTTTGAGGGACGCATACAAGAAGGTTTGTCTAGTGGTGGTATGTCTTAAGTCTTGTATAATTGAATTCAGTATTTTTTGTAGGGTGATATATACTTGCCTTGATTCATTGATGGATTATGGAAGTTAGACATGATAGCAAAATGGCCTACCATTTAGTAGTTTTTTATAAGGCCTAACATTTATGTCGAAAATTTTCTATGGTTCATTGGATGGATTATGGAAGTTAGACGTTATAGCAAAAGGGTTTATCAGTTTCCATCTAATGTTTTTGTTAATTTAGTACAAGGGTGGTTGGATGCACATCTCAGAGGTAGCAAATCCAGTTTTAGCTCTTACATTAATGGCAGCACTGCGAATTTCCAAGAAGGATTTAGCATGTCAGTAGATAAAAGGGATTTTACCTTTACAAAGGAGCTGCATGAGAAACTCGCACTAAATTTCTTTCCCATCCGATCTTGTCTGCTGAACAGATTGGGGAATGTTTATGTATCCAATTAAATAATTTGGACAAGATTTTAATGATGTTTTCATGTAATGTGTGTGTATGTATGTTTTTAAGACAAAGGAAATTTAATACATATGCAGATAATTTAATGCCTGGTATTGTTTTGGAACCATAATCGTTGTCAATCTCATTGTTTCTTTAAAAGATTGCTGTGAAATTGTTACTTCATTTTCTTCTTTCATTTGTTTTAAGATATTTTTGTTTGGAGAAAAGGAACTCTGTTTTTGTAATCTAAAAGACTAGGTATCTATGTCCCACATCTTGGGACTAATTGAATGTGCTTTTTGATATTGAAAGGAAGCTAGCATCTTTGGTTGAAAAAAATGAAGGTGTTCCTGCTGAAGTAATTTCTACTTGATTTCAATTTGCCTATAAAACTTGTTGACTGGTGCTCAACAAGTTGGGTTTTTGTAGCTTGAATTGGCGTATAATTTAGGTTCGCTTTTTGCATGTGAGTGTTTTAATGGATTGGATGTTCTACCTGTATGTTTGTCAAATCTCAATCATGTTTCTGAGATGAGTTGTGCAGTAGTGTTGGTTGAAATTAATATGTTATTTATTCATTGAAAGCATATTGTTTCCCGACGGTGAGTATTTGATCAAATTATAATTTGTTGCAATTTTGTCTTGACAATTTATGTTTCTTTCTCTTTTTCTTTTCAAGTTGTACAAGGAGAAGAAAAGCCGCACAACTCGTTTCCCCGTGAAGAACAAATTTGAGGTTAACAGTTACACAATGTGTTTTAGCTGGGTTTGATGGGTTTGATTTTGTTTGGTGGGTAATGCTTGATTTTTATCATTGTGATAATTGTGATGATGGGATGGATATGGAGCTTAATTTTGCTACTGGTTTGGCCAATTTTGGATTTTGGTTTTTCTTACTTTAAAACAAATTGTTTTTTCTTACTTTAAACAAAAATTGATTTATGACATTGGTGATTGAGTTGGAGATTTCCAAATTGGACAATTCTTATTGCTTTGCTGATATGGATCCAATATGCTTTGTTTTGGCAAAAAGGGTCCTACTTATTGTACATTATTTGTTCTTTTAGACTTGATATGTATAAGTTTAGTTTTGTCATATGCTCCTGGCTTGCTTGTTCTAACTGTGGGCACACATGAGCCGGAAAACTTTACACATAAGGCTTTACTGATGTCTTGAATGATGTCATTCAATAGTGACCTGTTTTATATAATTTGTATCTCTGCTTTATAACTACATTTGATATTTGGGGTTATATTGCATGCAGGCAAGCAACCCTGACAAGGTACGAAGTGAATATAAATCATTCTCAGGGTAAAGTACTGCCTAGTGTAAGAGTTTCAGATCCAGGCCTTCTACTTAAACCTGACGAACCAAATTTGGTATGAACTACATCTTTGAATACCTGATTGCATCTTTGAGGCCAAAGCAGAAAAAATGCTAAACTACATACAGTTTAAAAAATAAAAATAAAAAAAAGTCGAGGCTTTATGAATTAGTTGACTATTCTTTTTATTTATTTATTTAATTTTATACTTTTATACTTTTTGTGGAGTCTTTTTCTCTTTTTTTTTTTTCAAAGTTCCCCTAACTTGGCACAGATGCATGTATGCACGTGTGTACTCAGAACACAAACTCCTTTATAACTCAAAAGAACGGTCGCAAATGTTAGTTTTTAACTTGGAAAAATAAAATAAAATTGAAAGTTACTTTTGGGAAATGTTGAACTTTTATAATGAATATGGCTTCAATGTAGAAGGCTTGATAGTAAATAGAAAATCTATATGCTGGGGGTTTTCTGGCTAGCTAAAAATGTGTGAGAAATGATGAATCTATCTGATTGCAGCCTATTTAATGTTTAATACCTTCATTAAAAAAAAGGTTGTTGACAGTGCTTTGACTATCTTGCAGATTATAATGGCAAAACCAGCATGTGGCCCTAGTAAGAGAGATAAGCCTATAGGGATGGATGAGGACTAATTTTGTGTGTGACAATTGACTATCTTTGCTTGTATTGTTCTATGTTAGGGATCTTTTGTTCCATTTTAGTAACAATTTTGTTTAGGAGAAAAAGAAACATATTGCAGTTCATGCTTTGTAAATGCCACTCTTCTGTTATGATGGACACGTGGTATGCCCTTGTTGGGTAGGTTTGGATTGAAACCATGGTCGAGTGCTTGAGCCATGTTTGGTGAGAAGCTTGAATGGATTTTCTTTTCTGTTGTATTTGGCCCTTGTCTTTTCAAGCATGCCAAAAATCATCCTAGTTTTGTAATATGTGGTTTGTGCCCAATTAATTTACTGTGGATCTTGCATTTTTGATAGCTGCCTTCTTTTGAACGAAGATTCATTGAGGGAGAGAATTACTTTCCTTTTGAATATGATTCGATGTGCAACTCCAACTATCATTTCAAAGGTCAACATCAATTCATGCTAATATAAGATGGATAACAATTGTCGTGTCCATGAGATTTGAATTCATGAGCCACTTTCAACGAAGTGGAGACTGTTATTAGACTAAATGGCCATTGACATACGATATAATAGCAATATTAGGCCAATATATGTACACTATATAGGCAATATTAGGGCAATATAACCACAATACGATAGCAATAGTATTACAATATCACCTATAAAAATATAATTATTGTCCACTTATTGCTAATTTTTCACATGTTCAGAAATTTTGTTCTCTCTTAGCTCACTCAGCTCTCTCTCTGGCACATCTCTCTCTCTTCGGTATCTGTCTATCGCAGCTCTCTCTCTCTCTCTCTCTCTCTCTCTCTCTCTCTCTCTCTCTCTCTCTCTCTCTCTCTCTAGTGCAACTCTCTCTCTCTCTCTCTCTTTGCTTTCTTTCTGTAGCGCAGCTCTCTCTCTCTGTCTCTCTCTAGCTTCGTTCTGTCTCTTTCTCCCCCGATTCGCTCTCTTGCTCTCTGTCTGTTTATTCATACCTTCCTTTTTTTGTAAATGATTTTTTAGTTGTTATTATTTTTTTAGAATAATTTCTTACAATGTTTTACGGTGCAATTATGATGCACCTGACTGCCTGTTTTTGAAAGGCACGTTGTTTCTTTCTCATCCTCGTCTTCTTTTTGAATGAAGTATGGCCTAAACCGTAAACCCATTGATGAGCCGTAGTCAATATACATACAACATAATAGCAATATTAGGGCAATATACATACACTAGAGAGGCAATATTAGGGCAATATAATGGCAATACGACAGCAATAGCATCACAATATACATGCAATACGGTGGCAATATGCATACAATATGTATACAATACACAGGCAATATTAGTACAATACACATGCAATAGGACACAATATTAAGTCAATCTACATACAATACACACACATCCATTACAGACTACAATTTAGACATGGAAAATAAATCGCCACCGAACCCTAACAATACTATCCCGCGAAGCAAAAATTATTTCTTTCATAAAACTTGAAAATTCAATTGTTATTACATAGTCAACCAATATTTGCTCTATTACATACATACTTCCTACCTATAATTATAAATAATGGAGAGCTCACAAATTCTACTAATTTTGATCTTAACTTCATCAATTTGTTCTTCGTTGTATGAGTTAGCTCTCCCTTCTTGCACATTTTCCAAGCTGTTCTATTCTCCTCCCGTGTAGCAATATCAGCAACAACAGGTTATCTACAGATCTGAAATCATAACTGCAGATGATTCTCAATTAACAAAGAGGAAAACCATTTTCTTTTATAACTTTGGTTCTGAAATATATAACAAAATGCAAAGACCTTTGCTTCTGAAAAGGAGCAAAAGTTTGTCAACCAATTCATAGTAAAAACGAAGAAACTAGTGAACCTAACCAGAGAAATGCTAACCTGCAAAACCAACTCCAATACTTTAACCACATCATTAATACTTGAGATTTTCTTCTCATGGATTATGATTAGAGGATTTTCCAATTCCTATCAGCACATACACAAGTTTGAAGATAATCATCATCAAGCAAAAAGGGACTTGAGGTGCTGCTAACTTTAACAAGCAGCCCTCTAACAGTTTCAAGACATAGTTATCACTGAGTCAAACTAAAACTTACACATTTCTGATTGTTCTGGTTGGTGATGAAATAAGGGGATATGTAGCCCCTATCTAGCTTCATTCCCTCAACAACCTCCAACTCATTGTCCAATGTTTTCCCATCCTGCAGAAATTAACATAGTGTGAAGCTTACATGTTTTGGGTATCATTTGGGAATAAAAAACTAAAATAAAATTATTTGCCCTCCAATATATTTCTGTAAAAATTTCATAAGACCCATACATACCTCACTTTAAAACAACAATAAAAAGAAGCTGATATCATCCAGATTTCAGCCCTTGCAATAAGGTAACTACACTAATATGCCTATGACAAATCTGCTGACTAGAAACAAACATAGGCAAATAAAGTCGCATACCCATCAGCACAGCCACTGTCCAGGTCGTGATGAGATACAAGCCAATAGACGACCACCACCAAATTGCTCTTCCAAATGTTGGTCAAGGGTGCAAATCTGTTGACACTTCTCCAACTTTCTTACTACATGGTTGTTCTTCTTGTCTCCAACTTTCTTACTACATGGTTGTTCTTCTTCACCTCCTCAGCGACGGCAACAGCAGCATCACCTTCCTATCAAACAAATAACACAAAATGTCATCAAAGACAGTAAAGTTCATTGCGCATTTGTGTGTCCAAAAGTAAAGTTCATTACCAGAAAAGCTCCTTTATTTCATTTTGCAGGCATCGTATTCTTGTTGATCAATATAATTAGAGGACTTGAGCTGCTCCAGTAGGACTACCACTGACTCAATTCGCCCAAACAAGCAAGCACTATGAGATCCTCTTGGCAAAACTAGACAACCAATAACCATAACACCCAAACCCTGTCACGAGTAGTGACTCTCCAGATTGCATGTGCATTACAGGCCACTGCCGCCCTCCATCTCAGCATGCAGGGAAACTCAACCAATTCTTCCAGCATGTGTACTTTGTCATAGATAGCATCATCCTAGCAGACAGAATCTCATGTGACAATCAAGTTCCATTTTCCAATTTTTTTTCCAATTTTTCATTATATAGCTAGAGACAACGGGGCAGATCAGTATGCAGGTCCCACAATGGATGACTGGTCTTCGATGTTGATTGCTGCTTCAGAATCTGGCTTTCCTGGTTTGACCTCTTCATTGAGTGTAAGTTTTATCTTGGGTGACAACCTCTTGATTTCCTCTATTGTATAGATAAAAATCTTCCTTACCATGCTACAGAACTCACTGCAACAAAAGTACACAGATTTTACGGGATGAATATTCAAAGGCATGAAGTTTAGATTCATTAACCTAATTACTTATGGCGGAAGTTCATAAATGGGATGGATACCCGAAATTTAAAATAAAAAAAAAAGCTTCCTACCTGTGATGAGTATATCAAACACAAGGCTTGATTAATTACAATTCCAATGCAGACCTCATTCACAAAAGTTTGAAATTACCCATTATGAAATTAAACATTTGTGAAACATTTTGCATTGTCAGTTTTATCAGATTGAACTACACTTAGTGAAGAAACAATTTTTGTTTTAAAGTAAGAAAAACCAAAATCCAAAATTGGCCAAACCAGTAGCAAAATTAAGCTCCATATCCATCCCATCATCACAATTATCACAATGATAAAAATCAAGCATTACCCACCAAACAAAATCAAACCCATCAAACCCAGCTAAAACACATTGTGTGACTGTTAACCTCAAATTTGTTCTTCACAGGGAAACGAGTTGTGCGGCTTTTCTTCTCCTTGTACAACTTGAAAAGAAAAAGAGAAAGAAACATAAATTGTCAAGACAAAACTGCAACAAATTATAATTTGATCAAATACTCACCGTCGGGAAACAATATGCTTTCAATGAATAAATAACATATTAATTTCAACCAACACTACTGCACAACTCATCTCAAAAACATGATTGAGATTTGACAAACATACAGGTAGAACATCCAATCCATTAAAACACTCACATGCAAAAAGCGAACCTAAATTATACTCCAATTCAAGCTACAAAAACCCAACTTGTTGAGCACCAGTCAACAAGTTTTATAGGCAAATTGAAATCAAGTAGAAATTACTTCAGCAGGAACACCTTCATTTTTTTCAACCAAAGATGCTAGCTTCCTTTCAATATCAAAAAGCACATTCAATTAGTCCCAAGATGTGGGACATAGATACCTAGTCTTTTAGATTACAAAAACAGAGTTCCTTTTCTCCAAACAAAAATATCTTAAAACAAATGAAAGAAGAAAATGAAGTAACAATTTCACAGCAATCTTTTAAAGAAACAATGAGATTGACAACGATTATGGTTCCAAAACAATACCAGGCATTAAATTATCTGCATATGTATTAAATTTCCTTTGTCTTAAAAACATACATACACACACATTACATGAAAACATCATTAAAATCTTGTCCAAATTATTTAATTGGATACATAAACATTCCCCAATCTGTTCAGCAGACAAGATCGGATGGGAAAGAAATTTAGTGCGAGTTTCTCATGCAGCTCCTTTGTAAAGGTAAAATCCCTTTTATCTACTGACATGCTAAATCCTTCTTGGAAATTCGCAGTGCTGCCATTAATGTAAGAGCTAAAACTGGATTTGCTACCTCTGAGATGTGCATCCAACCACCCTTGTACTAAATTAACAAAAACATTAGATGGAAACTGATAAACCCTTTTGCTATAACGTCTAACTTCCATAATCCATCCAATGAACCATAGAAAATTTTCGACATAAATGTTAGGCCTTATAAAAAACTACTAAATGGTAGGCCATTTTGCTATCATGTCTAACTTCCATAATCCATCAATGAATCAAGGCAAGTATATATCACCCTACAAAAAATACTGAATTCAATTATACAAGACTTAAGACATACCACCACTAGACAAACCTTCTTGTATGCGTCCCTCAAACATACCACGACTATGGAAATTTGGATTGCATGTAATTTTGCTTCCCATATTCTATTCAATCTTTCAAGCCTTCAGATAGAACATAACCTGCATAGTGCAGATGAAATCATAATTTGAAACAAAACTAATATACTAGAAATAAGAACCAGATTAGGGGGGAGAAACAGGATAATGACAACTAAATCTTTTAGAGGCAAAAAGCTTAACTGCCTATGATTCACCAATGACCAGAACAGGGTATTTCTTTCCTTTTCGGGACAAAATCTAGCAATAACCAAGTGTGGGGGAGTGCATGTTAAGAAGTAGCAATACTATTAGAATAAATTTTGACTATTCGGAGTTGCAGTCGTATTTTCCCAGTGTTACCAAGCAATTGTGGGAAAGGCCAAAAGAAAAAGGGTGATGCATACAAACTATCACTATTCAACATACCATTAGACCACTAAATGACACATCTCTTGCGAGTGTGGACCAGCATCTGTCAAATGAAAGAAAAATTAAATCTGCAATTGTTGGCAGGCAAAGACCTCCAGTATTTTACTGTGAACTAATGGCCTCATGGTGAACTTGATTGCATGTAGCACAACCTCACACTAATATATTCTTTTACTTCAATTTTTCTTCTAACACTCACAGATTTATTAATGAAATGTAGTTACAGGAAGGATGAATGAGATGTCCATCTAAAATCCTGTTAACGTTCTCAATCCCAAACAAAAAAATTAAGCCAAAACCAAACTAACTATTTGGATGACACACAAGGATTGCGTTAAGAGGCCAACAGTCTTCAAGACTCTTAATTCCCTGATCCCCATCATGATGAAAAAAAGAGAGAAGAGGGAAGGAGGAGGAGGGACCATACATTTGGATACCAATACTCAAAAATTTACTTTCTTACATATAATTTACATCAAGTTAAATTCCATCCATATGATTGCATACCAAAAAATTGAGCTTTACCCATTACATGTGAATGCTACATCGATAACATCTGTACTCTATGATCATACCTGAATTGCACAAAGATAAGCTTGGCTCTGAATACATGTCTTTACAGGTCCCCAAATGCCCTGAAAATAGCTACCAACATAAACTTATCTTTACAGGGACAACTGGACGCATTATTCCTTCTCCAAATGCCCCAGAATTAGCTCTACACAGAAACTCCCTCCAAACTACATTGACAGATTAAAGAATTAACTCCCCACAGAAACTCCCTCCAAATTACATTGTAGAAATAGTTCACACTCTATGCAAAACATTATAAACGCATAATGTTATACATGCACTAAATACCAGAAACCTTGATTTCTGTTCTTTTTCTATTGAAAAATAAAATAAAAACAACAATCGTGTTTTCAATTGCTTCAAATTCCAAACATGTACAGTTTAACCTATCGTGAATAGTCAACGGTTGCACTTGGCGAGAAGATTATAGTTTCAGTCTTTCATTTTTACTTCTTGATGTTGTCGCTATTTCTATGCCATAAGGTCCCTCTAATCCAAATAACAGAAGTGGGAAAATAGCGAATTGGAAGCTTACCAAAGAAGTGCTTTGAGTCGTTTCACCTAAAGCATGTCTTTTGCTCGAGCTCGAGGTCTGTATCGCCGTTGAAATAGCTCCCTCTCTCACTGGTTAGGGTTTGTGGATTTGTTGTTTTAAGTCAAAAGGGGGTGGATTTGGGGGCCTTGCACGATTCCATTATAGGGAAATAGCTCAAAATGTCACCCTTTTAATTGGATTTGGGTAGAGAAGAAAACAGAGAGGAATAGGAAGAACTGGGTTTTGAAGGCAAAGCTGTGGGTTTTGTAGGTTGTTCTTGATCTTCTTCTTCGTGAGAAGAGGCGTGGTCATAGAGAGAGAGAGAGAGAGAGAGAGAGAGAGAGAGAGAGAGAGAGTTGAGAGAGGAAGAGAGAACTATGAGATAGAGTTGAGAGAGAGCTGAGAGAGAAACCAAAAACTGACCAAAAGTGTTATATGGTCAATAAATGGGCAATAAGTATGTATT
>NW_023010508.1:0-11584 GCF_902201215.1 Prunus dulcis | reverse complement strand
CCTTTGAAGGTTTCTCCTGCTAGTTGACTGGACCTCTGATGCCTGATTACCCATGAATAATAAATCAGTAAACCGCTGAATAAAAGAATTAAATTAAACACCCTGCCCCCGGCTCCTAGAAGTACGTGCCTTTCAATTCAAATTACTCCTATGCCCACATTAGCCTTTTTCAAATGCTTGGAACAGTTTTAAAGGGTCCGACGCTCAACTAAGCGATACACTGCCCGATCGGCCGACCCGGGACCCCGTGGGTCCACGATCTCCAATAACCAATCTGGGTTTCCCTGAAGGTTCCTTACAGAGAGGGAACCATGTTCTGCGAGTTTGGTCCAAATCGGACGGTCGGATTGGCCAAAATCGCATTATCGCTTAAAATCCAAACCCTAGCCCCAGGGTTCGCGATTCCGGAGTATCCGGGACTCCGATTTGCAATCCGTCGAATCCTACATGATCCTGACATCGTGTATACCGACATATCCAAAATTTAGCGCGATCCGACGATTTAACGACACTGCACCCACGGATCGCGCGATATGGAAAATCCGTTCGAGGCTCAAACGGACTCCGAATCGAGATCCGCGAAATCCCACACGCTCGTGACGACACGAGGGTCACAAATCTGCACAGAATTATATCAGTACCCTCGCCCACACGCTCCAGCACGCGCGGGCAGCTTTGGGTGTCCAAAGCGATACCGGGTGGCCGAAAAATCTCGGAACCAAGACTCCAAACTCCTACCCTAGGTAAAACACCTCATTTGGAGTCACTTTTGTTCTTGGACCACCCCCAAAAAGTGACCAGAAATAGTAGTTTCGAAGGGCCGAAGTTTCGGCCAAATTTCAAGTCGAAAATCGAACCCCTTAGAGCTAAAATCGGTCGAAGCCCATATACCCATCAGCTAGAACACGAAAATAGCTCAAAAACCATACCTTACTCGATCGATTTGGTGGAGAAACGAAGGAGAATTTTGAGCTGGAAGTTCGGGTGGCTTCGAAGGAACCTCCGCCGGAAAACATGGTTTTTCGGCCAGCTCAGGGCGGCCCTGGGGTGGAGGTTGGTCAGGTTGTGACGGCGACACGGAGGCGGACCCGATGGTACCCACGGCGGAGATCGGCTCGGCCTGTGGTGGCCGGGCCGTCGCCGAGAAGGCGAAGGGTCGCACGGCCCTGTTTCGCGCGAGAGAGAGAGGAAGAGAGAAAGTGACGGGGGAGAGAGAGAGAAAGGGGTATAAAAATCTGACTTTTTGGCCAAATTACCGTTTTGCCCTTCGCGGTTTTTAGACCATATCTTCTTCGTTACGGCTCCGATTCGGGTCTACTCCGTGTCTACGAACTCATTTCGCCGCGCTCTACGCAATGGCGTAAGCGGAATTCCCAAATTCTTTCTCGATTAAAAAGTCAAATTTTCCCCCATTAAAATATGCAAGGGCAATTTGGTCTTTTTGCTAAAAGATATTTTCCTTACTTTTTAGATATTTTCTTTCTTTTTAGATATTTTGTTTTGGGTTCTTACAATCTACCCCCTTTACAAAAATTTCGTCCTCGAAATTTACTTCTCTGTGATTCCAAGCGGGGGAAGGATTACTCCTGCATCTGCAACTCAGGTTACTACACTGCAAAAACCACTGAAAGCTAATTACTTTTCCTTTCCAGAATCTGAACTGCTTGTTTATCTTCTTGGGTCCGATACAGTTAGGATTGACTCCCTTGCTTCCTTAAATCTCACTATACCTTCTTCAGGCGATAACTATCAAGAATACTTATCTGAAGATCTTTCTTATAGTATTTGCATAACTTCTTGCCAATCCTGGATTACTTAGAGTCTTTTTCTGCTTAATTCAATCAGATTCTTTGTTTCCTACAATACTTCCAGATTTCAATAAACCTTGCTTAACATTCTTTCTTCATACTTGGGTGATCCATACTATGTCTC
The DNA here is from genome assembly GCF_902201215.1 of Prunus dulcis. Lineage (NCBI taxonomy): Eukaryota > Viridiplantae > Streptophyta > Magnoliopsida > Rosales > Rosaceae > Prunus > Prunus dulcis. The sequence goes on along the minus strand of NW_023010508.1, from coordinate 9,652 downwards.
GAGTAAGGCATCTATTGGAAACATCTAATCCAAGGAAATCCAATAACTGTCACTTAAGGCATACTCTCAAACCAGCATCTTTTTACTCAAATCATTCTGAAACTGTAGTACATTATGTCTCACTAACCTTCCCACAATTTGAGTCATTTCCTTAAGCTGGTCGTCTGTCTAGAGTGAAATGCGGTATTGAGCTGAAATTAAGGCCCAAAAGCTTCTTTTACCTGAGTCCAGCTGAGACCTAACCTGGATTTCTAATCCTAACTATAGAAACTGGTATTCCACTAGCAGGGTCCAGAACGGTACCTACCACATCTAGCACACTAGGGTAACTTATCCTGTTAGAGCCTATCAATACCTGTCTCTCCATACTTCTGGCTACACTAGCTTTAGGACGATTTGCAATATCACCATCCTGGCTGGTACCTCTACTGAAACTAACTCCAGTTCGATGGCCTCCAAGCCTGCGGCCATTCGATGATTGGAAACTGTGACCACTACTGTAGTATCTCTCTTAAACTCTTCCTGATTAGTATTACCTTCATCCAAATACTGTGCGCAAAGCGTACCCCTTGGCCTGCCTATTATCGGACTGGGATAGACATCACCCTAGCATCCACATTGACCAACTATTAACCTGATCGTAACTAGGTACAACCTCTTACTTTCCAATCTTTATTAATAAAAACAATACACGAAACCTTTTTCTCGTATCCTGATCCAGTCATTATCTCTTATTCTACTGCAAAAACTGATGCATTCACGCCTTCTGTAGACTTGTGGATAGGACTAACTATCACACCTGGCTCTGAAATACTTGTTCAGTACGAATCAAAGAATTCTAGTATCGTTCTTAACCAAATTCCATCAATTCTCTACTCCTTTGTAAAACAACCAGAACTTCCCAAATCTACTCTTCTCCTTTAATTTAATCCTCTTTTTTTTTTTTTTTTACTCCTCGGTACCACCATTATCCCAATTTATAACTCTCACTCCTTTTTACTTGGTCCACCTATCTCACGGGTGGACTTCTTGGCTATTCAATCTCTATTAAAGTTAAAATTAATGACTTCAAGATCTAGTATACGTTAGGGTCTCCTTGTTTACTAAGTACAGTAGGTACAACTCTTAACAAGCCTCTAACAAAGGATTTCTCTGTCGGTTCAGATACCGGTGCAATTCCTGTCTGACTTGGAAATTTCATTACCTTACGTAGGGATAACTATCTAATTTTCCTACGGATACCACCACCATTTGGGCCCAACTTGAGAAGAGAATGAGGATGCACAGAGTGCGAAGTCTACAGGAAGTCAAACCTATGCTCTGATACCAAATTGACAGAACCCGACCCAATTTCCACTTTGGAATTCGAGCCAAGTCCTGTGCGTGTCCGACACCTGGCGAAGGTCGGGCACAAAAGACCATTTTACCCTTCTTACTTCAATTCTCTTTAAAATTTCCTTAGACTTCTGCCGAAAATTCGGCAGAGTCTCCCCTGTATTTTTGACTAATCCCAAAATTTTTCACCTGTCAAACAATTTCAAATATTTCCTCCCAACTGCCAGAATGTTTCCAGTAATCAATTTCAACTCTAATCACTAAATTTTCAACTAGATATCAGAGCGTTTTCTAGGTCCTTCAGGGTTGTGAGGATTTCTTACAACATTATACCTGGCTTTGAGACACGGAAGCTATGAATGGCCCGGTGGTGGATTCCGCATACTTCTACGGCCTGGGGGCGAAAAACAGGTTGAAAATGTGAGTGGACAAAAATAATGTTCTTCAAAACAATTTTCATAAACATAATATCCCCCATGGAAAAAATAGTTAAATAAAACTGAATACGTACTCTTTTGCATCAAGCATATTCAACTCAAGGCATTCTATATCAGTCATATTCAAGCTCGAAAGTTTCATACAAACCCACTGAAATCAAAGCTTGCATAAAAATGCTGAAATCAAACGTGTATAAAAACTCTGTACTCAAACCTTGCATAACTGAACAAATATAAAGGTATCTATGCCTGAAAAATCAGAAAAGCTGATATAAAATAACTAAAAATCATCATTAAATAAAAGAAACTCAAAATTCTTTGAAAATACCACCAATTTGTACCCCTGTCATATCCGTCAATTCCCTGGCAGGTCTCGGGCGTCACACAGGCTCCCCGAGCCGCAAACTGGCGAAATCAGGGGACTATGATCGGCCTGTCCCGCCGGCAGATTCCTCGATGACACCAAGTCAACTTGAGTCGCTCTGGCAGGATGCAGGGGACCGTAGTCAGCCTGATCCGCAATCCTGGCAGGTCTCGGGGACACAGAGTGAGCCGAGCCGCAATCCTGGCAGGTCTCGGGACACCAAGTCTGCCGAGCAGCAAATCCTGGCACTCACGGTCCGAGTGTCCCCGAAACTCGTGAGGCAAGTCAAGTGCACTGACTGAACTATAATCAGACTGGATGTCCGTAGACATCGGTCCGACTCTGGGTAATCACCATAAAAAAATGGGTATGAGGTGGTTTTAAAATCAATTCCTTTAAAAAGAAATATCTGAATAATAACTGTAAAACTCAAGTCGTGCTGCGGTCTCAACTGATTCGAAACTCAAACTCTGTTTCTATAACTGGTAAATAAGCAGCACCGACTTATGGAACTATTACTGTAATAATCGTGTTCGGAACCATAATAAAACGTACTCAAGATCAAATAAGGAAATTTATTCGAATAAACTCATTTATAAAAACTCTTTTATATAAATTCAAAATAAAATCACTTATAAAATTTATGGAAATCCTCTATATAACTCATTTATAAAATAATTTACGAAAGAAAGTCCACTCACAGATGGTCCGAGCTAAATCGACCCTTTGAAGGTTTCTCCTGCTAGTCGGCTGGACCTCTGATGCCTGATTACCCATAAATAATAAATCAGTAAACCGCTGAATAAAAGAATTAAATTAAACACCCTGCCCCCGGCTCCTAGAAGTACGTGCCTTTCAATTCAAATTACTCATATGCCCACATTAGCCTTTTTCAAACGCTTGGAACAGTTTTAAAGGGTCCGACGCTCAACTAAGCGATACATTGCCCGATCGGCCGACCCGGGACCCCGTGGGTCCACGATCTCCAATAACCAATCTGGGCTTCCCTGAAGGTTCCTTACAGAGATGGAACCATGTTCTGCGAGTTTGGTCCAAATCGGACGGTCGGATAGGCCAAAATCGCATTATCGCTTAAAATCCAAACCCTAGCCCCAGGGTTCGCGATTCCGGAGTATCCGGGACTCCGATTCGCAATCCGTTAAATCCTACACGATCCTGACATCGTGTATACCGACATATCCAAAATTCAGCGCGATCCGACGATTTAACGACACTGCACCCACGGATCGCGCGATATGGAAAATCCGTTCGGGGCTCAAACGGACTCCGAATCGAGATCCGCGAAATCCCACACGCTCGTGACGACACGAGGGTCATAAATCTGCCCAGAATTAGTACCCTCGCCCACGCGCTCCAGCACGCGCGAGCAGCTTTGGGTGTCCAAAGCGATTTCGGGTGGCCGAAAAATCTCGGAACCAAGACTCCAAACTCCTACCCTAGGTAAAACACCCCATTTGGAGTCACTTTTGTTCTTGAACCACCCCCAAAAAGTGACCAGAAATAGTAGTTTCGAAGGGCCGAAGTTTCGGCCAAATTTCAAGTCGAAAATCGAACCCCTTAGAGCTAAAATCGGTCGAAGCCCATATACCCATCAGCTAGAACATGAAAAATAGCTCAAAAACCATACTTTACTCGATCGATTTGGTGGAGAAACGAAGGAGAATTTTGAGCTGGAAGTTCGGGTGGCTTCGAAGGAACCTCCGCCGGAAAACATGGTTTTCCGGCCAGCTCAGGGCGGCCCTGGGGTGGAGGTTGGTCAGGTTGTGACGGCGACACGGAGGCGGGCCCGATGGTACCCACGGCGGAGATCGACTCGGCCTGTGGTGGCCGGGCCGTCGCCGAGAAGGCGAAAGGTCGCACGGCCCTGTTTCGCACGAGAGAGAGAGAGAGGAAGAGAGAGAAAGTGACGGGGGAGAGAGAGAGAAAGGGGTATAAAAATCTGACTTTTTGGCCAAATTACCGTTTTGCCCTTCGCGGTTTTTAGACCATATCTTCTTTGTTACGGCTCCGATTCGGGTCTACTCCGTGTCTACGAACTCATTTCGCCGCACTCTACGCAGTGGCGTAAGCGGAATTCCCAAATTCTTTCTCGATTAAAAAGTCAAATTTTCCCCATTAAAATATGCAAGGGCAATTTGGTCTTTTTGCTAAAAGATATTTTCCTTACTTTTTAGATATTTTCTTTCTTTTTAGATATTTTGTTTTGGGTTCTTACAACATACGTCGTAAATAATGACACTGACAACTATTTCCACGTCATCTTTTATAGAAAAATCAAAATGGAAAATTTATTTTACGACGGCTGTTTTTATATAGGCGACGTAGTAGGGATCAATAACGTCGTCATCTAATGTATTTAAAGACGTCATATTTTTTATTGTCGTGAAAATGATATTTAACGGCGTCTTATTTTAATTTTAGTCGTTGTATGTCTATCTTGCGGCCTTGTTCTGTTAATATGTGTCATATTTTTCCTTTTTAACGACAGTTTTTTTAGAGAGTTGGTCGTCTATTCTCATCCTCGACTGCTTTTTTAGATCTTTTTGCAGTACAAAGACGTCGTTTTGTATTTGTTGATGACGTTGTATATTTTAACAACGACAGTGATTTAGCGTCGTGGTTTATGAGGGAAAAGATGACGGTGGATTCCACGACCATTGAAAAACCGAATACACGGCTGTGATTTACCATCGTCTTTTTGCTTTTTTGTAGTAGTGTGTGGAGCTCATCAAGGTGGAAGGAAGATGTCCTGGTTAATTAGAAGATATGGCTACTTCTGGCCAATTATGGTGAAAGACTGCATTGAATATTCCAAAGGATGTGAGGCTTGCCAAAGACATGGACCAATTTAGCAAGCTCCCTCAGTTCCCATGAATCCAGTGGTTAAGCCATGGCCATTCAAAGGATGGGCAATGGATCTTATTGGCAAAATCTATCCAGTCAGTAGCAAACAACACTGTTTCATCATTGTAGCTACAGACAATTACACCAAATGGGTGGAAGCCAAACCTGTTAAATCCACCACATCTCAAGAGATCATTACCTTCATATAAGAACAGATTGTGCAAAGGTTTGGCATACCAGAATCAATCACCACTAACAGGGGAAGCTCCTTCATATCCAGAGAAATGTTAGACATGGCAGAAGCATTCAAGTTCAAACTACTTCAATCCATCCCTTACTATGTCCAGGCTAATGGACAGGCAGAATCAAGCAACAAGGTGATCATCAACATTATTAGGAAAATGCTTCAGAAAAATCCAAAGCAATGGCATGAGAAGTTATTACAAACCTTGTGGGCCTATAGAACTTCAAAAAGACAAGCAACTGGCATGACCCCATATGCTCTAACCTACGATCATGATGCAGTTCTGCCGATGGAAATAGCAGTCCAATCTCTTAGAATTGCTCAGTAACATAATCTGGTTGGAGAAGACTACTCTCAAGCAATGCTGCTAGAACTAGAAGGTTTAGACACGAGCAGAATTGATACCCTCAACAAACTCTTAGCAGGGAAACAGGCTGTAGCAAGGGCCTATAACAAAAGAGTTAAAAACAAGAGTTTTGAAAAAGGAGAAATAGTCTGGAAAGCAGTTCTACCTCTTGGGACACATGTTACTGGTTATGGAAAGTGGCACCTACATGGGAAAGACCTTTCATAATTCAACAAGTTCTCGGATTGGGGGCATACAGGTTACAGGACCAATATGGAAACAGTCATGCTGCACCGACAAATGGCAAATGGTTAAAAAGTTCTATCCAACTATGTGGGATTCACAGGCAGTGCAAACAAACCCTGGAATTGAAGGAGAAAAAGATGGAATTGTTTGAATTTTGTTCAGAGTTGTGCTTTTAGTGTTATTTTTAAGTATGTTTTATTTTATGCTTTCTTTTATTTCATTTAAATTAGAAGAAATTGAAAACGCAAAGTTTCACCAAAAAATAGGTTTTTATTACATTCAAAATTTAAATTTAAAGTCCTAGTTTTCTAAGGGTTTCTTGCAGTCCGGTTTTCTTGGTGGAAATCTCTTTCTGAAGGAGCACTCCCTAGTGGATAGAAGCTTCTGTAATTTTCGGAGCTGGCTTGGAAGCTAAGACAATATGCTGCGCAAGGAAAGTTGTTGTGGTCTTGGTACACAGTCCAGCCCCCAAGCTTGTTCTGCCCATCCCTCAAGACAGCCAGCTGTTTTTGAAGTTCTTCAATGTGTTTCTCCAGATTATCAACAGCAGTCTTGGCCTCCTTGTAGTCAGCAACCAGAATATCCAATTCTGCTTTCTGTTTCTAGGAGTCAACCAGATTGGCTTCATGAGTAGCCTTGTAGAACTCGGAGGCCTTGAAGGAGGGCTTGAGATCTTCATAGCGGTTGTGGAGATTGAGCACATCTCTTGCCAAGCCTAGACTAATTTTAAGGATGGGCCTAGGAGCCATATTCTCTCTATGCAGCAGGTCCAGATCCTTCATCAACTGGTCAATAGCTTCTTTGTTTTCATCCAAGTCCAGCCCAATGGATTGCCATATCGTCACTCTATCCACTGCCTCATCCACTGCCTTGGACTTAGCCTTGCCAGGAGTGGAGCTGAGCTACTCAAGCTTGTCCAGCTAAGCATCCAAATCCATGGCTTCAAACTCTGCTAACTCTGGATCAGCAAAGGAGGCCGTGGTAGTTGAACCTAGGAGAGAATGGATGGGCATCTACAAAACAACTCAAGTCAGTTTCAGACAGAGTCAAAATAAAAGAAAAAACTAAGGTACAGTAATACTTATAGCCACAATGGGTGGCTTGAGAGGACTGGTCACCACAGCCAGAGTCCCAGCAGTTTTGTGCTCTTCTACCAAGGAAAACGGGAGTATCAATTAGACAAACCAAGACATACAGAATTGAAGAAGCCAGGACAGAATTAAGGAAAACGGAAGTTACCTCAGGTATAAGGACAGCAACAGAGTATTCTGCCTCCACTTCAAGCTCTGGGGCAGCAGCAGAATGTTCTGGCTCCACATCATCAAATAATGCCAATTCTGAACTTGTGGGTTCTGCCCTCTGAGCTTCTTGGTGTTGTTTGGCCAAGGCAATGTGATGGACATATTTTATATTATATATTTAACCTCATTCTTAGTATATTTTGGTTAATATTTTGGAAGAAATGGAGGAATTTTGGGAGTAATTCCAGTTGGAGGACGTTCTTGAGTCACTTTAGCTTGATCATATCAAAATTTCAGAGTTTTCTTCCAAGCGGTTATTTTCTGGCAATAAAATAAAGGAGCAGAGCGCGGTGCTGGAATAGTGACGTGTTGGGCTTTTATTGCGTTTTTGGAGCACAAGATGACCTCGGATGGGTTCGTGGCCTTCTAGAGAAGTGTTCAGAACATTTTCATCTTTAAAAAAAGCTATCTTGGGCCAGATTTGGAGGAGATTTGGGGCAAAAACGTGGCTGGGCAGATTTTGGGCAGATTCTCCTATTCCAATTTGGACTTTATTTCCTAGTTTTATTTTATTTTAATTAGTTTCCTTGTGGGGATGGAAAAGCTGTACATTGGCAGCTAGGTTTTAAGGGGTATTTAAGCTCTTTCTCACAAGGAATTTAGGACTTCTTTTTCACTTTTGAACTTTGCATTGTGGAGAGCAATTGCTAGGGTTTTGGGTTTCCACAACGTTCAGGTGTTTTCGTTCTTTCTTCTTAATGATATTTTCTTGGATTTCAATTATGAGTATGCGTAACTAAATTTCTTTTGCTAGGGTGAAGCCTTGAACCTTAGCATGAATATGTGATTTTTATTTAATTGCTTATGATGAGTGCATGCCTACTTTGAATTGTTAATCACTGTTTTAAACTATCTAATTGTCTTAATGTCTGATCACCATTAGGATCTTTAGAAAAGTAATTGGATGCAATTTTAGTCGGAAGGTTCCCTGAAATTGATGCTAGCTTCTTGTGATTAATAATTGTAATTTCACTTAAGATGAACACCACGTCTTAAGGGTTGCATGGTTTTTCAAAGGGTTTTCATAAAACTTAATGAGTCTTTCATGTTCAGATTTGATCCGAACGTCCGGAAGGGTTGCATGTTGGATATACGTTCTGTGTTGGAGGTTCCAAGTAGAATATACATTAGGAAAACCTAACCTTAAAAGTGGCATGTGCAAATCATAAGTAATTGGTAAAAGTTCATAGGATTGCTAGGTGATGGTGAAACCCTAGTGCTTTTATAAATTGATATTCAAAACTCTTTCCTTCAATCATATTTGTTCTTGTTTTAATATTTGTTTTTAGAATCAACCAAATTCATAATCATCTTTCTTGACCTTTTATTTTAAGTAGTCATTTGGAATTTTTTTTTACTTAAATTGCTAATTAGTCCTTGAGGAAAACGACCTTGCATGAGCATCTATACTACAATAGCCTTGTATTCTTGCAAGTATTTTATGTGATTTTAACCCTGTTTGCACAGGTACTAAAACTCCTATCAAGAAATTGGCGCCGTTGCCGGGGACTATTTTAGACAATTTTTGTTTAACCTTTTTCTGATTTATTTTATTTTATTTTATTTTTAATTTTCGTCCAAAAAAAAAAAATTTAAGAATCAATTTTGCAGACATGCATTTCCACAATTTGGGGAGAGAATATTTGCCAATTTGATCGAACACGACTTTGCATAGACAAATGGAGAGAAGTTACTTGGGCTCGGGACTGTTCACTGCAGGGCACTTTTCTGCAGAATCTGTTTGCAAACGAGGGTACCATGGCGTTAGAATTACCTGTGGCAGGTAGACCACTAAGGGAGTCATTGGAAGCCCGTGCCACTGATGTTCCCAATTGCATTGTGTGTCCTGAACAAGAAGAGGGTGAGTCGTTCGAGATCAGGCACCATATGCTTGAAATTCTACCTACTTTTCGGGGGCTGCCTAATGAAGATGCAAACATACATATTGCAAAATTTATTGTGGGTTGCAAGAATATTTTGATTAGGGGTTTTTCTACTGAGGCTATTAAGTTACGTCTTTTCCCTTTCACTTTGAAGGACAAGGCAGAAACTTGGTTATTCACTCTACCCTCTAATAGCATTACTACTTGGCAGCAGTTACACACAAAATTCCTGAACAAATATTATCCAGCATCCAAGACATTGAATTTCAAGAGGGAGATTTTGACATTTACACGAAGCCTAATGAAGAGTTTCATGAAGCGTGGGAGAGATATACAGAGATGTACATAAAGTGTCCACATGTTAAAATTGATTCAGATACACAAATGAATATTTTCTTTGATGGGCTTAATCCTACATCTAAGAGCCATGTGAATGCATAAGCAGGAGGATCATTGTCAAATAAATCTGCAAGAGAGGCATTTGAACTGTTTGATATGATGGCTACAGAATCTCAGCAATGGGCAGCAGAACATTCACAGAAAAGGGGCATTTTTGAGTTATCAGTAGGTTCTCCCAATATGTCTGCACAAATGGAAAAAATGGATAAGAAAATTGATGCAAAGTTTGATA
>NW_023010507.1:0-11671 GCF_902201215.1 Prunus dulcis | reverse complement strand
GGATGTTACCATGTTTGTCCTGTCTAGCTCTCTTCCATAAGGTAGATCGATCAATTTCTACCCCAGGCATGGTTTCCTCCAATTGATCCTCCAATCCAGCATATCCTTTTTGAGACAATCGATGATTGTACTCGAGTTTCTCCCTAATCTGTGCATGTTGAGAATGCACAGACTCAAAATCTTTGGAAAACCTTGAAGCTACAAAGGCATCCCATTGTGCTTTCTCTATGAATTTATATGTTTCAGGGGGTTGGCTTAATTTCTCCTTGTCATTGGTGTATGGAAGGATATAATGCCTCGTTAGTGTAGACTTGAAATCCTTCCATTTCTTGGCGGCAGAAGCTAAAACAGAGTTCTTGCCCCCTTGACCTACGACAAAAGCCATGTCAACTGCTTCCCATATCTGCTCCTTTATATCCTTGGGGATTTGGGACCATTTCTTGTCCACAAGTGGAACTCTGGAGCGTGCCAAGACACCAATGTGCGACTGCATTTCACTATGTGCTTGGCCAATACCTTTCCCCCTTTTATTGTACTCAACAATTGGCCTCAGGTTCTGAAGCTTTCTCTTCACAACACGAGGCATTGTGCTCATACCTCGACCAGTCTTTGAATCATCAGAGATTGTTGTCTGGCTGGTTGGTTCTGTCTCAGCGGATGATGAAGCAAACTTCATCTTCTTCGAAGACTTCATCTCCTTCGAAGACTTGTCTTGAGGAGCTACCATTCCAAGCTCCTTACCTTCATTTTTCTTGGAGCCAGAATCCTTAGTTTGGTGTTGAGAAACCATTTTAACAGACAAAACTGCAAGTGAAAATATTTGAGGAAAAGATTAAGAACACAAACGACGGTTATTAATAAAATACGACGTATGATATGATTTTAAACGACGCAATGAAATAATCTCAGACGTAATAAATGTTTAAAACCATTATTTATATAGCGTCGTGGTATTTATGTTCACACGACGTCAATAGTAATACACCGTCGTCTATATAAGGATCCAAAACCCTTCTTTCTTTCTCTGTGAATGTTTGATTGCAGATCCAAAACCCTAAAATACAACGTCGTGGTATTAACATTCACACGACGTAAAACAATAGATATACCGTCGTCTATATTAGATACCAACCCTAATTTCTTTTTCTTTATATTTTATCAAATTAGGGAAAAACAAAAACCATTGTTCAGAGAAATCAAACCTGCAATTAAACAAGCAAAAAAAAAAAAGACTATAATTTTAAAAACAACTTTGTCAATTTTCAGACGACGCTAGAACCACTGACGAACCGTCGTGGTCTACATATTTAACCACGTAAATATGAAGCTGCCGTCGTCTTATTTAGTTGAGGTAGTTGTCTTCAAAGTTGAAAACTTTCCCTCTTTGTCTGTATATTTTATCAAACTTGGAAAGAAGTAAAATGATTTTGGCCAGAAAAAAAGGTAAAAAGATTTTTCAAACAAAAAACGTATGAGCATGCAAAACAGTAACCAAAATAGTGAAAATGAAAGCTTACCTATTGCGTGCAATGAAAGCAAGAGGAAGACGATCGATCTTTAAGTTCAGAGGCGACGAAGAAGACGAGAGGAAGACGATGAAATACTCTGACAGTGCTCTGACAAGGAAAAAAGACGAAAAGTTTTCTCTGGGAGTTGAAATTTTTAATCGGGTTTGGAAACAGTGCATGTGTAAGTCAAGTAGACGAAAAGTTGCTTATATATAAAACCATTTCAAAAAAATAATACGGCGGTTACATATAACTACGACGTATAAATTAAAAAATATGACGGTAAATTTAACTTCGGACGTGGTAAATAAATACGACCGTAGTGTTGTAGGTACCGTCGTAGTAAACTCAAAAATTAAAGTACATAAGTAATAACTCGCGTCATGGTATATTATTTAACACGTCGTTTTTATTAATTTACCGACGTGGATTTCTGTAATATACGTCGGTATTACCGACGTTGATTTTACAATTTAAACGGCGGTTTTTTGTAAGGACCGCCGTTGGTTTTAAAAATTTATTCTATAAATTTGTCGCTTTCATTCATTTTGGGTTTACATTTAGGGTTCCAGGTTCTTCCTCTCTCAGAGACACTGTCTCTCACATCTCAAAGACAATAATTTGGATGTCTTTCTCAAAGAGAAATTGAGCTTACTCGCATCAAATCTATGTCCACAAGAAGAAGCTTGCAACTAGCCTTCTCACTTCCTTGATCAAGCCTGATATAGGACACTTAGTGCTTCTGAATACTCCTTGCTTTCCATCAAAAAAGATGCAAGCCTGGCCTCCACTCGCTGTCGAAGGAAAGTTCGCTTCTCAGGGAAATCTGAAGATTAGATGTGCTGGAATGAAGAAATCTGAAAATCAAAGAAATTTAAAATGAAGGAAATTAATGTTCTGGAATATGTAAATTTTCTTTTTTGGATGACAGATTTAAAAAAAAAATAAGAGTATAAAAACAACGACTGTTTTTGTATTACTGTTGACGTTTTTCGTCGTCTTAAGTAAGACTAAGACGACGTAATATATTTGTTGAGCGACGTTGATTTGTTTTTTAAGCGTCGTTAGGTATAATATAACCGTCGTTGAAAATTGTCTCTCTGATTGCAAATTTGCAACGACGTTAGGTATAATATTTGTAGATACACAAAAGCACACACATCATCAACTTCCAAAAAAATTGTCTCTTTGATTGCAAATCTGTGTCATCTGTTAAGATTATGATGTGGAACAGAGTTCCATCTGGTAAGATTTCGTAACCCTTGGGATCTCAGAAAAATCTGGTTATGTCGGCGGTTTTCTATATAAACCGTCGTGGTTATTTCAATTCTTGTCATTAAGTAGATCTACCGGCGTAGGATAAGAAAATCAAAGAAAAAAATTGTTAACAAAAATTCTTATTAAGGCGACGGTTTAAATTAAATGTACGACGTATAAAATGAATAAATACGACGTTAAATTTTATTGTACGATTTAATGATAAAGTCGTAGAACTATACGATAATGACGTCGATATATTTATATTCTCCGTCGTTGTAAATTAATTTAATACGGCGATATTTTGTATTTTAAAGCCGTGGATTTGTTTGTAATTATACGGCGTCTTATACGAAAAACTCGTCGTGTTATTTTATGAGTAAAAACGGCGGCTTTTATTGAAAACGTCGTCTTTACTTTCTACGTCGGTCGATTCATAACTTCTGCCGTTCTTTGTTGGCTTTGATTTTACACTGCGGAAATCTGTTTCAAATAGGCGTCGGTTGTTTAATTAGGTACGTCGTTATTTTTGAACAGCCATTTGAATCTTCATTTTTGGTTGTCTAAGGTGGTATAACTCGACGGTGTTTTTAGAACCGTCGTCTTTTTAAAAACCACGACGGTTTTCAATTAGACCGTCGTTGTTTTCTGGTCGTCTTTTTCACTTTTTGTAGTAGTGACTTAATTCTTGTAGTTATATTAATTTTTTTATATTAGTATTCCATGTTGAGTATTTTTTAATGTTCTTAATGCTTTGAATATCTGGCCAATATTTAATTGATTTGATGATCCAAGCGGAGACCGAGAGGAGATGTTTGGTGTGTGCTTCTTGTAACAAATACCGTGTCTTGAATGAGTGCCCGAGAGGGACTAATATGACTCATGCAGTTTTCTTGCAGGCTTTCATTGAACTTAATGGGTTCTTGATTTTCTAAATCCGTTGCTCGAGAGAGAATGAGTTGTTAATTAAGAATACTTTTGGTTGAGCCTGAGAGTGGATATCGAATGAAGTAGGAGAAACCAACTGTCAACATGGATACTAATTAGGGTTAATTGGCTATAAGAATTAAGTGGAATTGGTTATGGTGAAATAGGATGCTCTAGTGTCGCATCAGCTCGATTTTCCATCATTAATTAAATTTCTATTTTTCATAACTATTTTAGTTTAATTAAATCAATCAATTCTCGTAATTAACTGTTCAAATAAACTTCTGCATTAATCATACTTAGTAATTAAAAGGAAATTACAATCTTCATGGGAACGCCACTTCACTTATCTCTATATTATTTGTGCGGATTGAGCGCTTGCAATAATTTCACAACAATGTCCCAAACAACAATGCCACATCAATATATGCCTTCGGTTGCCATCAGATGGATGCTTCACACTATTACCTCTACAGTTCTAAGCTCATCCACATAATAAAGCCCCCTCTCTTGGTACCACGACCAATGATCTCCTTCATGAGAATATCTTGAAGAAAACAAAAACTCGAGTAGATTAGGGCATAAGAATTCAATTGTTAAGTAACCTGACCAACTGACATCAACTTATTTGATAGAGACGGAACAAGTAAAGTATTAGAAAATGAAAGAGAGGGTGAAAAAGTAATAGTGCTAACCCCTACCATAGGATAAGTAACTCCATTGGCGTTAGCAATACTAGTTCGTCTGGGTTGGATGGTACTCAGAAGATTATTTGGATCAAACGTCATATGATCAGTTGCGCTTCAATCAATTATCTAGTCTTTGAATCACTCTTATCTGAAGTATGGAATGCATAACCAGAACCACTACTTGCAGCTTCACGTCGTTTTCGGGCTTTTAGGTCATCCCACCATTCTGGATAGCTATTCAATTTGAAACAAGTTTCATGAGTGTGTTTTGGATTACCTCAATGTGTGCAACCACCTCCCTCTATCCGGGTCTTTGGTCAGGAAGTTGTAATTTATGCAACAGAAGATTCATAGGTTATAGTCTCAGTCAAAATCTGGGTCCGGATATGAGTCTGGATCTAATTCAGTAACTGGATCATTCTTGAGGTCCATTCTTCTAAGATCTGGGTCTGGGTCTAATTCACTCCCTGAGTCATTCGTGAAATCAATTATTTTAAAATTGGGTGGAATGTGTTAGAGGAGTCAGTCGTGATGCCTCCATGGGGGTGATCAGGTCTTGATCCCCGTGGCGGTGGCTAGGGTTTAGTAGCAATCCCAAGATCGGTGCTCTAATACCATGCTAAAATATGGGAGAATAATTGTGGGAATTTTGTGTGTGTTCTTCTCCTTATAAGAGGACATATTTATATTACATTCAAGCCTTGTAGGCCAAGTAAAGCTATAACTCCTAATTCTATTTACAATAGGTAATCATAAATAAAAGGGAAATCAATTACAATCAATATGGGAGTTAATATAGGAATCTTGGTGTGTAAGTTACTCACGCCAATAGAGATGATATGCACAAATTTAAATAAATTAAGAATGGTGAATTACTTGGAGAGATAAGTTAATTATGGTGTATAATATTTTAAAAGTGGTCTAAGTGATGAGTCGTAAGTTGAATAATTATTACAGCTAGAATACAAATTGGTTGTAGCCTCAGTCTTCAGAACATATATTCAAGTCCTAGCATCTGTGTAGTATTTGTGAGTTTAGAATGCTATCACCCCTCTCAATAGGAAATGTCCCCCAAAAAAAAAACGCAAGGGACTATTTGTTCCCTCCATTAGTTTTTTATAATCAATTTTTAATGTAGGGATTATAGGCGTATGTATGTTATGCAATAGGCCTTGTATAATTAATATAAACTTTAAATTCGGAAATAACATAACACTTGAAGGATATGTTCTTATCAAGCAGTTAACAACATAACATATCAAATTATTTGACCAAAATGTTAACTTAACAATTTATTATTCTGGTATATATTAGTAAGTAGGGAAGTTCATTTTGATATTCATCTTTGACGAATGAAACTCCTGTCGTTTAAGGGAAAAAGACAACAGATAAGGGAGGTTATTTTTAAGTCATTGACTATCCCGCTAACTGTACAAATTAAAGCTCTCAGGTGAAACATTATTGTTAATTTTTTTTAAAATTTTTATTTTATACTTGTCTAGTTTGATAGCTGAATGAAGTGGAAGCCGTCTTTACAGGCTTTGCACAAGTGGAGGTCGAAACAGATTAAAAAAAATTATGGTGGATGTAAAAACGTTTCAAGTTGAATCCACTAATATTTCTATCTTTTGGCCTTAAAAATAAAATATATATATTCATGAACCAATAAATTCAAATCCTATTAGATTTCTAAAATAAACACCTATCCAACATATCTACTACTTTTGGCGAAAAAGAAAAGATATATACTAATTAAATAAATTCATGAACCAACATATCTATTAAATAAACGTGAAGTATAATTTCTAAATACCATTGTCATTCCAAATTACACACACTATATTGGGCAAGCGATTTTATCCAAAACCCTGCCTATGTGGTTCGACAAATCAGTTAACATATAGATCGACTGCATACCTTTTTTACGTGTCTATAATTAATTGTCATGAATCGTTAATTCCAGAAAAGTGACTCCATGCATGCATACGGCCAGCTCCTGTGCAAGTTGGCTATATATAAGAAGAGAGGAGGAGAGTGGATGATTATCACTAAATTGTAAGTTCAGAAATTGATCATTTGGTTAGTGATAATGGTGAGGAGCATTGCAACTTCAAGACTCAATTCTTCTTTGCTATGTGTTCTTGAAACAACCTTAAACACTAGCTAGCTTGTACTAGCATTATTCCTTCCTCAACTAAGAGTAATTTATCTTCTCTTTTTTGTGTGCAGGACCTACCTTCAGTTAGCTTTCTGTTTTTGGTGGTTGTTTCATCTTGTTTTGGCTTTAAGCCATTTTGCGGGAGTGGGGAATCAAACCTACGACTTTGGATACATAGACAAATGCTCTTAATTCCTTGTGAAAAATTATTTACATATTTGATGCGGTTTTGACATTTTGGTTTTGGAATTTTTGTGTTTAAGGCTCTACACTTCCACAAATGTGACCAACTTCAACTAAGCGGATTTACTTCTCAAGACAGCCCAAGACACCATATCATGATACATCAATGCACTGGCGTACGGATTTCAAATATTCATCTAAATGCACCTGAAAACAGCCCCAACACTGATGGCATTGACATCACGTTGTCAACCCATGTAGACATACGTGACTCTTCCATTGCAACTGGTAATATGAATATACTCCACATATGTGAGATTGGCATGTAGATGTGGTGTTACTAATTAACTGATATTATAGTACGTATTACAAGATTTATACTTTAAGACATGTCGGCCTATTACATATTTCCCCAGATTTCACCGAAATTATAGCACAGTATTAGGAAATTTTTTACTTCAAGACATGTCGGCATGTCATGTTACACACTATAATTTTTCATCATTGTTCTCGTTGTTGTCTACATAATTTGATTGCATACATATCTTCTTACTTTCACTTGCGATAACTTACCATATACAGGTGATGACTGCATTGCCTGCGGACCAGGTCACGGTATTAGGTGAAGCATGTGCCTAATTTAGTCATTTAAAAAAAAATGGTCGAAAGAAAAAGAAAGAATATCAAAATTCATAAAGGAATGAAATTTTTAACTTTGTGCATGTGTTTCTTCCTTAGTGTGGGAAGTTTAGGAGTAGCTAAATCTGACGATAGAGTTGCACAAGTGCACGTTCAACATTGTACCTTCACCAATACTCAAAATGGTGGAAGAATCAAGACAAGGCAGGTAAGGTAATCCCCTCGACCAATTAAATGAAATTATTAAGATTTAAGCTTAATTAACTTTTTCTCTTTGTTTTGTTCTCAAGGGAGGAGCTGGGTATGCTAAGGCGATTTTCTTTGACCATATCACTTGTTGGGACCGAAAACCCTATCATTATTGACCAACATTACTGTGACGATGGAGCTCAATGCCAAGCTTTGGTAATTTAAGTTTCTTGATCCGTTTCATAATTTTTTATGAGAGAGAGGGGAAATCGAACATGATACCTCGAGTGCAAAAATAAATGTTATTAACCACTTAAACAATAGCTAATTCATCTTAATCTTTTTTGTTTTTGTAATTTTTTTTTTCACAGGCAGGAGCAGTGAAAGTGAGTGATGTGACATGTACTTGGTTTCAAGGAACTTCAGCCACAGAAGAAGCTATAACCCTAGATTGCTCTGACTTGGGTTGCACCAACATTGTAATGGACCATGTCAACATAACCTCAACTGTGCCTGGAAAACCAGTGCTGCAATCTTTATGCAAAAATGCCAATGGAACATCAAGCTTTACTACACCTGATGTTCCTTGCCTATCAAGGTGATCACTCAATCCATGTAAGCTAGCTGTGGTTCAATTTTGAATTTCATTTGCGGGCTGTACATCTAGTTGTGGCTCTACGTAGCAAAAAAAATTTGTCTATCTCATGTTTCATACACCTTTCTTTCTATATCTTTTCTCACGTGACTCATCATGTGATGAAATAAATAAAGAGCCAAAAAATAAATAAAGAGCAAAAATATATGAAACATGTTAATTGATCTCATCATTTTCTTAAGCACACATGCTATCTTTTAACTCGAATTTTTAGCAATTAATATTATCACGTGGAAAGAACAATCCCAAATATGATTTCCATCTGTCAAACTCTTATGAATTTGTTACTAGTAGTTTAATCAACCAAATCCAGCTTCTTTAAATAATGGGTCATACTAAAATAGGCCCTTACAATTTAAAAACTCTAGACAATAACCTACCAATAATACAATGTTTAAGTAAAATCCAATTTTAAATTATGATAAAATTTTTCCATGTAGGTTGATTTATTTACAAATCATGCCACTAGATCTTTATTTGGTTGCTAACCATTTTTCAATCACCTAATTAAGGTAAATGAATAATACCTCACTGTACATTTATGTTTCCACTCCCATAAATAATGGGCTACAATCAAATTACTTCAAATATTCCTTCCTAACCTCCTCGAGAGCTCGAATAAATGAATTTTATTATGACTAATATCCTAAAATTATATTTAAACGTTACCTAATATCCTCCAATGATATAGATGTATATTTATAATATAGATTCTAATAGGTTCAATACTCATAGAAAAAATGTGTTGGCTTTAATATACCTACAATATATCCATATTGGGTACATAATAGTCAATGTACCTATAAAAGTTGGGTGAGTAAATTATTTTCACAATACACCTATAAATGTACTGGTTTTAATATACCTACAATATAACCATGATAGGTAAATTATAAGTTATATTATTGCATAATAGTCAATTATTATGTAAATTATATCCAAAATGTGTTTATAAAAGTTGAGTATATCATAAACCCTATTATTTAAATAATAAGTAAATTCATACTAGGTACATTATTTTTCATAAAAGAAGTAATGGGTACATTATTTTTTCAACATAAAAATGTATGTATGCTATTATATTTATAAAACAATAATATAATAGATAATTAATCACATATAATTCATAAATAAATTTAAAAAAACACATTTTTTATATTAAATATGACAGGACCCGACCCAAATTTCACTTTGGAATCTGAGCCGAACTCTGTTCATGTCCGACACTTGGCGGGTGTCGGGCACAATGACTAAATTGCCCTTCTAGTTAAAATTCAAGTTTATTACAAGTTCAACTTATACCGAAAATTCGGCAAAGTCTCCCCTGCAATTTGATCATTTCCCAGAATTTTCACCTGTCAAAAGCATAAATATACATATCACAACTACCAGCATGCTTCCAATTTAAGATCCAAACAGTTCTGATAAACTAAACGGCCTCAAGCCACACAGAAAGTCCTAGGGCAAATCATCAGAGCAACTAATTCAGGAATATACAACAGAACAATTTGATTTCAAAAGAAAATTCTATATAAAAAAAAAAAAGGAAGAGTGGAGCGGAGTGTAGAATCTGCCCGGTGGTGGCCCTCTGGGGCACGTCTATTGCCTGGGGCACAAAACATTCAAAAATGTGAGTGGACAAAAATAAAGGTCTAGAAAATAGCATATGAACATACTAACCCCACTGTAAAAACAGTTATGCAAAACTGAATTTTCCTCTTCATTATATTCGTACTAAAATCAATGCATTCACATAATTATATAAGTATATGCCAATCATACTCAAGGTCAATAAAACTCTCTTAAAAGCATTGAAATCAATTTAAAACTACCACCTAGGTGTACCCCTTTAATTCCGTCAATTCCTGATATCCGTCAATTCCCCTAGCAGGTCTCGGTGACACAAAGTCAACCCGAGCCGCAAACTGGCAGGATTCAGGGGACCGTAGTCAGCCTGATCCGCATTCCTGGCTCCCACGGTCCCGGCGTCCCCAAAACTCGTGAGGCAAATGTCAAGCGCGCTGACAAAACTGAAGGCAACCTGGATGTCCGTGGATATCATCATATCTGAAGGCAACATATACCGAAGGCAACTTGTTTCTATAACTGGGTACCTAAGGTGGCTTAAGAAAATATAAAATTTCTGAAAGGTCTGATGAATAACTGAATTTTTGTTAAATCTAGAACTCTGCTGCCATTTTATCTGATATATATCTCAATCTTTACTTTCCATATCTTTTTAGCATATTCAACTAAGCAGCATATAAATAAAGATATTTAACTTCAACAAATCATGCTAGGAAAACCATACTCAATAAAACTTATTCAAGATCAAATAATGAAATTCATTTGCATAAAATCATTTATAAAACAAAAGTCCACTCACTCCTGGTCCGAGCTACCTGGACCTCCTGAAGGTCCCTCCTGCAGGTCTGCTTGGCCCCGAGTGCCTGATTAAACCACCATGAATATTTAATTAATAAAACTGCTCGGTATAAGTATTTAATTAAAACCCTGACCCCCAGCTCCTAGAAGTGCGTGCACTAACTTTAAAGTCATTCTTATGCCCACTTAAGCAATTCAGATGGTTAGAACTGTCTTAAAAGACCCGAGACTCACTAAGTGATAAACTTCCATATTGGTCAATACGGGACCTCGTGGGGTCCACGACCTCCAATTACCAATCTGAGAGTTCCTATAAGTTCCTCACATTTAAATAACCATGTCCTGCAAGTCTGGTCTGAATCGGACAATCGGATTGCTCACGATCATACGATCGGATGGTTATTGTTTAACTTAAACTTTGAAATATTAAATTGGAGTATCCGGGACTCCGATTCTCGATCCGTGAATTTCTACACGATCCTAGAGGTGTCTAGATTAACATATTTGAAAATGAAGTTGATCCAACGGTCTCCGATTCTCGATCCGGTGGGTGCATTGAGAAAATTTCCGGCGATCGGAAAACTCTAAACTGCCGGCCAATAATCAACCTACGGATAAAGCACATCAAGGGGAGTAACTTTATACCTTGGCTCGACGATCAATTCCACCTCTAAAGCCCTCGAACGAAGCTTTCTGTCACTTGAAAACCTAGAAAATTTAGTTTCAAAATCAACGAAATTGGAATGGATTCATGTTAGGTTTTCGAGGGATGACACAAAGAGAAGATAGGAGAGTAGTTTAGGTGTAATTACCGGAGCTATGGCGGCTGGAATCCACCGGAGAATACCCCAAAAATTCTAGGTTCGAAGCTGCCCGTTTTCGGGCTCAACTTTGGCTCGATTTTCTGGTTGATTCGCTTGGAATCAAGGCTGGATATGGGTATTTATGGGAAGAGGAGAAAGAGGCGAAGAGTTTGCAAGTTGTGGCACTCAATTTGGTGGCCGGACGGAGGAGAAATGGTTGTCTGAAAATGGCTGTTCGAAACATTCGCGAGAGGAAGAAGAAATCTGGGTTTAAAAAT
>NW_023010506.1:0-11672 GCF_902201215.1 Prunus dulcis | reverse complement strand
ATAACATAAATGAAATAGTTCTATTATTAGTATTATTTTTCTTCAATCTCACCAATTTTTGCGCCATCGATTGGTTGATTTATTTACTTAGGGTGTCGTCTATAAATTGCTTCGATTACCTTCGATTTTGATAAAATTCTTTTTTCTACTTTTAAGGTTTTTGACATAGCTACTCATTTTATGATATAAAAAATTTGAAAGTTAATATCTAAAATTTAAGCTAAAAACTTGTGTTGAATGAAAATTTGACATCAATATAATAACTCAACTCATTATAAATTGTCTCTTTATCATGTGTTGGATGGTTGACACATCAAATTTGTATAAACATAACATATATGTGTAAAGAACTTATAAATTAAATAGGTAATATATACTCAGATACTTAACATGAATGTATGTAGACTAATTCATGTGCTAGCTATGACTATGTTGTTTAGAGCTGAGCTACTATGTGAATTATGAAAATGTGATTCTTCCACTCCCTTACCTACAAGTCTACCATCATTCACTAAGCTTTCAATTCATGGCCATCACAATTGTTGATAACTTTACTACATATTTACCTACTTACCTCTACCAACTCTTATATTTGTGGTTTCACCTAATCAAAAAATCTACACCCATCCTCAACAACAAAAGAAAACGAAATCATATTTTTAATTAATAGTCATTGGAGACTACATTAAGAGGTCAAAGTGTCCACGCATTTTTTTTTTTCCGTTGGTTATAAATATCTCAACCTAACTTTTACTAAATAAACATACGTTGAACTTGATATTATCTATGAAGTTATTAAGACAACAACCGAACCCTAAGCTACAAACCCCACAAATATCCCTTGTATACAAAATGATATAGAAACCTTTTTGGTCACTCGGTTTTACACGAAAAATCAATAGAAAATTAGTTAAATACCCATTCCTAGACATAAAACTATAAAAATACCCTATACTATTTAATGTATATAAACACACCCAAAAAAAACCCAAAAATCGACAGCTGTATATTATTTAATTTAATTATTAAGATTAAATACCTTTATTACCCTTTTAACATAAAATTAGAATTCTAATCAACACCAGATCAGAACCCATTTCACGACCTCCAGTCTCTCATCTTCATCTTCAACCCCAATTTTTAGTTTTTGTTCTTCCACCTCAGTTTTTGTTCAACCTCATCATTCTAAGCTTCGTCGGAGGGCTCGGCTGGGCTATCGACAATGATGCGCTGGAGAGGGCCTTTTCTCCGTTTGGTGAGATCATCGAATCGAAGAGCCGTTTGATGCATGTTCTCTCTCTGCTTCTTGATCTTCTGTTTCTCCATGTTACTTGATCTTTCTCTCCCAAAGATTGAAGATCGATGATTCCTTTCCATTTTTGTTTATTATTGTGTATTTGTTTGATTATACTCCAGTGTTTTTGTTTTGATGGACGGATCTGATTTGATTTGGTTTCTTTTTGTGTTTCCAGATCATCAACGACCGAGAGGTCCAGCAGCTTCGACTTCGACTTCGTCACCTTCAACAACGAGAAGGTCATTAGGGACGCGATCGAAAGCATGAACGACCAGAACCTCGACGGCCATAACATCACCGTCGACGAGGCCCAGTCTTGTGGAAGCGGCAGTGGTGGTAATAGAGGTTATAGTGGCGGACGTGGCGGCGGAGGATATGGATGCGGACATTCACTTACGAACTGCTCCAGAGTCCAGTTCTCCATGAATCAGATATCATTGCTCAGCTCAGCAGCTCTTTTGTCTCAACCGTCAGTCAGTAGTCCTCCTTCCTTTCTAGTTCCTAGTCATAATTGAGATGCTATTGCCTTGCCTTGTTTTGCCATTGCTCCTTACTTTATTGATGATGATTGATTTCGTCACATTAGCTGAAGCTGAAGTTGTATATGGTGCTAGTATTAACTATTGAATTTCATGCTCTTTGCCTTCCTAATTTCTAACGAATATGCATCTTGGTTGATGATTGTCTTAGATTGCTCAATATTTATTGAAAAAATACCATCATTTCCCCATTTTGGTTATGTCTTTTGTTTCTCTTTTGCCTTGCCTTTTTCATGAGAGAAAGAAGAGATTGCTCTCCTAGGGTGATTCAGACTAAGAATATGTATTGGTAGAAAACTTTATATTGAATAGATTCTACCAGGAACAACTTATTTTAAATATTCCTATACAGCACACGGGGACTTGCACCAAACCAAACTTCTTCTTCTTCTCTTCTTCTTATGTGTGTTTCTTTATTTGGCTGTTATTGAGAGAGAGAGAGAGTGTGTTTCTTTATTTGGCTGTTATTGAGAGAGAGAGAGAGAGAGAGAGAGAGAGAGAGAGAGAGAGAGAGTTGGGTTGGTGTGCATGCGTGTGTATGTGTGGGAGAGAGAGAGAGAGAGAGAGTTGGGTTGGTGTGCATGCGTGTGTATGTGTGGGACTGATCTTTTATACAAATTGAAACACTCTCTCTGTCACTCCAGAAACTTTTGTTGGATCAGTTAAAAATTGAAAAAGAATCCTCTGAGATTTCTTGAATAAAGTTTCAATAATGTATCACACTACTGGCTTTGCCATGCTACTATGTATTCTGGTGCCCCATATTAATCTCTACATATTTATCCGTTGACCACATAAAAATGACCTTTAAAGCAACAATTTTAGTATAATTATTGTCATTTAAACATTTATCTATCTCTCTGTGTGCAAACTCATAGAGATTGGTAGGTCCATGGAGGTCCTAAAAAAAGAGATATTTTATTTACTTCATTGTGTAACGAGTTAACATTACAATATATGTAACCACTTAACATTACCATAACTTTATATTGAAATTTTGACGCGGGGAGTGAATGGTTTCATATTATACCTGTAGTTTGTAGTGAAATAGCAGACTATTCAAATTCTATGTACTATTTCACCTTATCAGTTATGCTCTTTGGGCTTATGATTGTTATCTGTGTTGTTCTAATTATTCAATTATGCTGAATTATTTTGTTGTTATTTCGTATTGTCAGATTTGGTGAACAACCTTGGTACCATTGCAAGGTCTGGCATAATTATTCTATTATGCTTTCATCCTTCATTCCCTTTTGTGAAATACCAACTTTTTTCACTTTCCATTGTCTTCAATAAAACTTCTTTTCTCATTTCCCACACATGCGCTGTACTCAAGCTTTCTTCAATTTGTTTTCCTTGTGACAACTGCTGGATGTAGTACATGACAAATACTCCACAATCGTTTCTGCAAATTCAGACATATGTATATGTAACATTTAGTGAATCATAGTTTAATTTGAATTGGGGGAAGAAAAGTGTTATTGTGACACTTACGACTTTTGGGGTTGTTGGGCACATTCCCTGTCCTCCTTGAAGTTGAATTTTGTGGGATCATGTTTCATCAGATATTGTATTGTTTGAGCAATTGCTGGTGTAACTTTCAGGTTCGGAAGAAGTTTTGCAATCTCGTCGGTGAATTCTTCATTGTAGACGGGCTTCTTGAACTCAAGAAGTGTGAAGCTGTTTTTTTCTAAAATTGATGGAGCACATTCCTTGACACTATTGAGGAAGACATTTGATGCGTCTGCCTGCATTTTAGGCAAGTATGTTGTTAGCTTCACTGATTAAATGTTTTGTTCATGCATTGTATTAACAGTTCATATTAGGAGTCTGTCTTACCAAAATTATTGCTTTTTTGTTGTAGTATTCAACGGTTTGCTCAGTTTCCCCCCTCAATGAGTTGTAGTGCGTCCATTGCGATGAATTGGTGTCAAAGAAAAGCAGGGGGTGGTGTCCGCCATCCGTTATTGGTATGAACACCTTTGAAGTCTTCCCTATGCATTCAAGGAGTTTGACAAAATATTCATCGAATGCTCTTGGGTGCATTTTACCTGTGAGATACCTCTGCAAGATTAATAGTTTCGGCATTAGAGAGAATGTGAAAAATATAGGAAGATGAATAATTTGTGATTTTTACTAGAAGTAACGGGATAGGTATGATCTTTACGTATGCGTAGCACGTGATGTATGCATTCTGTTGTCTTGCAGGATCCTTCTTTTCATCATCATGAAGTATCTCGGCATACGCATCTATGATTTGTCCATAAATTTCAGTATCTCTTAATAAGCTTTGTATGTCATCTTTGAACAAAATGCTTGTCCCTTGCCAAAAAGCAGTGCTGTAACAGTATTTGTAGTTAGAAAAAATGTCAATAAATTGAAAGAACTGTTCAATAGAGTTCCAGTATAGCGTAATAATACTGCTTGTTTCCTTAAAAAAAACCTTTTCCTAATGCATGCCTACCATGTAAAGTTCCAGTATAGGGTAATAACACTGCTTGTATCCTATGAAATCCTATATCTAATGCATGCCTACCATTGTAAAGTTCCAGTATTGGGTAATAACACTGCTTGTATCCTATGAAATCCTATAACTAATGCATGTCTAACCACTGTAAAGTTCCAGTATATGGTAATAACACTGCCATATTACTCTAAATCCTATAACTAATGCATGTCTACCCCCTGTAAAGTTCCAGTATAGGGTAATAACACTGCCATATTACTCTGAAATCCTATAACTAATGCATGTCTACCCCCTGTAAAGTTCCAGTATAGGGTAATAACACAATGAAATCCTATTTTCTAATGCATGTTCAATAATAGCATCTTGCATTGAAAATGAATGAAACACATTGCCTTACCCATCAATTGAACTTTTCCAGTAATTTCTCAGCTTTTCCAGTAATCCTATTTTCTCTGTTTGTTGAGTAGAGTTAGCATTAAGAGTGACATGGTATTCATAGTTTACTTCTATGACTGGAACTTGACAGTGGTAGAAAAGCACAAGAAATAGGATTTCAAAGAGAACTAGTAGTGTTATTACCCTATATTGGAACTTTATTTACAGTAGCAGACATGCGTTAGAAATAGGATTTCCTAAAGAACAATCAGTATTATTACCATATACTGGAACTTGACAGTGGTAGAAAAGCACAAGAAATAGGATTTCAAAGAGAACTAGTAGTGTTATTACCCTATATTGGAACTTTATTTACAGTGGCAGACATGCGTTAGAAATAGGATTTTCTAGGGAACAATCAGTATTATTACCATATACTGGAACTTGACAGTGGTAGAAAAGCACAAGAAATAGGATGTCTATGACATGGTATTAAGAATGTATGTCTATGACATGGTATTAAGAATGTATGTCTATGACATGGTATTAACAGTACCTTTATCTGGTTGTTCTCTAGATGATGAAGCTTCGCGCTGAGTTCTTGAAGACTCCATTTGACAGCTGCTGGGGTCATTTGTTCTCTTCCAGGAATTGGAGTGAGCAGGTTAGATCTTTGACACAGCCAATACTGCACAATATTTTATTGCAATATCATGTGTCAATTCATATCATTTAAAGTAATGCTACGAATTTGCTGTTTGGAGATTGGTGTTCTTACCGGTATTAGGATTAGGCAGCCACTCACGCTTGGCTGCTTCTTTTTGTCTTTCTTGTTCTTCTTTGCTTGTTCTAATCCAAAATACATGTAGTCCAAAACTCCTCGAGCCCAATTATATTTCCCCATCTCTTCTAAGGTGTCTATTGTGGTTGTATATGTCCAAGCAAGTGTACAACCAGAGTTGCAGAAGAGATTGGTCATGAAGAGTTGTAGGATTATCAATCTTGTTGTATCCATAGCCCCCTCTTCTGTTTCATCTTCAAGTGCTAAGTTCAAGCACTTATCAATTGAAGTCTTTGTTATCTTCTTATAACCCGAGAAGTACTTCTTTACAAAATGGAGATTTGGCCTTGTTGAGGTTGTTGTGCTTGGTAGCTTCTTGCCTCTGTTTGGCAAGCCAAAAATTTCAGACACATCTTGGCTTTTCATCTCACTGTCACCATCATCAAACCTGAACTTCTTTGTCTTCGTGTCATAAACTTGTATGAGTCTCACAATGTCATAGTTAGACTTCATGCACTCTACCTTCGTTAACCTTCTCTGGATATATGCTTCTATCAATGTCCAAAAAGGTGTCTTTGATAGCAGTGTTAAGACATCGTGCCGTTGTTCAAGTCTTTGTCTGATGTTGTCAATTGTTGTTGCAAAAGAGAGCATGTTGCTCTTGATCTGGACATAATTTGGGTCCTCCCATCTGCTTGGCTTCTTGTTTGTTTTTGTTATGGCTGATGACTGTTGTCCTTTTGGTTTGGAAGTTCTTCTGGTTTGTATTTTCTTCATCTTTTAATTTGTATACCTGCATTAGAAATAGGAACATGACAGTAAAGTATCGATGTTAATACCCTATACTGGAACTTGACAGCGGTAGAAATGCACAAGAAATAGGATTTCAAAGAGAACTAGTAGTGTTATTACCCTATATTGGAACTTTGCAGTGGCAGACATGCGTTAGAAATAGGATTTCGTAGGGAACAATCAGTATTATTACCATATACTGGAACTTGACAGTGGTAGAAATGCACAAGAAATAGGATTTCAAAGAGAACTAGTAGTGTTATTACCCTATATTGGAACTTTATTTACAGTAGCAGACATGCGTTAGAAATAGGATTTCCTAGGGAACAATCAGTATTATTACCATACACTGGAACTTGACAGTGGTAGAAAAGCACAAGAAATAGGATTTCAAAGAGAACTAGTAGTGTTATTACCCTATATTGGAACTTTATTTACAGTGGCAGACATGCCTTAGAAATAGGATTTCCTAGGGAACAATCAGGGTTATCGACCCTAGATTAGTGACTAGAATAATGGTCCTATGCATTTATTCCAGTAGTGAATCCTATATAGTTTCAAGATTTTGTCCTTCATTCGAATTTAAAATACTGTTATTACCCTAGACTGGATCTTTATAGCAAATAATCAATAGTAAATGTCTTACCTTTGAAGCGTTTTCTTGTCGAAATTGTTCTCTGAAATTTTGTCTTGGTTCTGAAGGTGGAGGTCAGTGTCTGGTGTTCGTTTTGAAAGTAGATGAAGCTTCGTGGTGATTATGGAGTCTCGGTTTTGCAGACGATTTGATGAAGACGAAGAGTGAAGAGACGTTTTGCAGAGATGGCTTAAATGAAGGCGCGCGTGCTGGCAGTTAAGTTACGGTTTACTTTTACGGTTTACTTTTTTTTTTGGGCCGAAAGTTATGGAATACGAGATGGTACAATGTTTGGGCTTGTTTATAAATTTGGGCTGGGTTTGTTTTGGGTGTTTTTTGAGTTTTTTTCTGTTAGGCTTGATAGTGGCAGTGCTGTAATTTATTGGAACTTCAACACTAATTTGTTATTTAATAAATGGATTTTGGGTGTGTTTATGAAGTATTTTCCATGTGGGGTTTTTTTTATAATTTCAGCTCCTATTTTGGGTATATTAGTGAAGACCCCCACAATAAATAAAATAAAACAGCCAAAGTAATTAAATAAATAAAACGGTTAAATTTTTAAAACCTTTTAAAATTCCAACAATCCCCCACAAGGTTTTCAAAATTTTACCGTGACAAAAAACAGTGAAAAATATATAATATATATATGGGCAATATAATACTATGTAATAGGTGTAGGTGCCTTCCGGGCTTGAACCTTCACTTAGTGATGATAGTCTCCATTTGAGGAACCTGAGTGTACACAGTATTGAACTCAGCACCTTTGACCAAACTTCAACATATCCCACACATAGTATTAGTTGAGACTTGGATGCGGGGTAGCGCTATTTATGGCCATGCGCTAATCTTGATTCTCATGAGAGTTACTAGAGAATAGCCCAATTCTCATAGTCGCGGCCCACGACGTCTCTCACTTAGGTGAGTTCTCCAAGAGTACATGTGACCTGCACCCTGCGGGAGTTTGCCCGCCTTGAAACTCATTCAGGGATAAATCCCTTCCTAACGTCACATAAAATAGCACTTTTGCCTTAGGGATGAGCAGAAGAATATCTCAAGGATATCTCCATAGTTTTATGAGTGCTATATGAGTCACGCAATATGGATTGTTTCTACCACATTGAACTTCCTTCATGGGATCTCCAATCACAGAAGTTGGGTTACCTCCCTAGGTGACTCCCTTATGGGCTTAAGCACATCCCCCTCGACATTTTGCATTAATAGCCTCCTCCACGAGGCATGCATATCAAAACTAGCCTTCACAAGGCATATATAATGTAGGTCATGTCTTTGTTCTCCATTTTAGCACGCTTTAAACCTGCATGTTATTAAAATATTTCCTACACAATCTTGCACACAAATAATTAATGGATTTCACCTCAGTATAATTGGAAATTAAATACGCATTGGTATATAGTTAAGTATAATGGAAATACATCATACATTAAATCTTCTGATCAAGAGTACCTCTCAAGTCCATGAAACTTTGAGTACACCTGCTACCACTTATGAACAACAATATAACAATTAATTCATTAAATAAATTTAACTATAAACACTGAGTATTTTAGGATACCCTTACTCCCTTTTGGGCACTCCAAATGGTTGAAATCATGATCACATATCCAAGTTGAAATTGTATCTTGTCGATTCTCAATATGAACCTATAAGACAATAAGAAGTCTCTACCAAAATTTTATGCCAAAATCATCATTAGTTGCAAATATTTTTGTATCAAATTGAAGATAAATTAGTCTCATAATAAACTTGCATAATGAAACAAATTTCATACAGACACAGTATGTTTGCCAATAAAATATAAAAAGTATTATGTCACTAAATGAATCTTTCCCATGAGAGCATAAAGAAATTGAAAACACACAAAAATATGGGAAAGAGAGAAGGAAATGAATCTAATATTTTCCAGTATAAAAGCAAAAATTGCTTAATGTTACTAACAAATTAAATTACAGTACTAAAGTTCCCATTTAGGAAAATTCAACTTCCACAAATTGGTCCACACGTTTTAAAATAAAAATATTAATAATTATCAAAACGCAAATAACATAAGCATTGAGTGTTAATTAAAATAGAATAAATCTGAATAAAGGAGATATGAAAACTTATATAATAAATGTACAAAATAACTTCAGTTTTAAAGAGGTAATCAAATCACTCAAAACTGGAATATTAAATTTTAAAAAATAAGTATTGATATTAATTTTGTATTTGAAATACCCACAAAAATTCCAACAAATACTCACATAGTTAACGACAACCTCAACCCCCACAAATTAGGGAATTCTCAAAATATATGAAGATTGTACCAAAATTTATTTAATTTTAAATTCATAAGATATGTACTCACAGTCATCTTGATAGTCATTGTAAATATAACAAAACCATCGAAAGCCTCAAAAGAAAAAAATGCCTCAAAAATTTAGGGTTTGAAAGCCTTACACCAAAACTCAAAATTGATGCCACTTACAGTGATATAATTTATTATTTCATTTCAGTTTTCTCAGGAGGATTCCACAGTGTACACTTCATGGCAATTAACTCAATGTGACATCTGTCAAGACTTTATAATCAAAAGAACATTAGTTCACTCAATATATTTGTATCAAGATTAACTCAAGTAACTAATATGAAGGATTGCACAATTGAAATATATAGGCGTTGGCAACTTTAAAAAGAATCCAAGGCATTAAAACAAAGATGTAATTAAATTGCATAAATGATTAGAACATCAAAGGCAATAATCACCTAACAATATCAACAATTTTACTGCCAAAATAAAAGCTCTAAATGTCATGAAATTGATATTAAAGTTTTGAAACTAAAGCTGCATAAATTAAAAAATAAATAAAATCTCGTAATTGAATGTGAAATGCAAAAGCTTCCAAAAGAAGTGAAGAGCATTAACTAATTCTGGAATCAAAAGGAGCTAACGTCCAAGGTGTTAAAGTGATGCATTTATACTACAAAAAAACTGTAGGTTTTCTCCCAAATTCAAAGCAATGACAGCCATCAAAATAAAGAATAATTAGGCTCAATAAAACTTGCAATAATATCACATAAATTCTTTGCACGTTTTTGCAAAAATTAATAGATATAAATGAAAATAAGAATCAATATAAAAATTGAATACACAGATAGGCCAAATCTAAAACTGACGCAATATTAGATTTTGAATTCAAAATTAAACTACAAAAGAACGGTTTGCACTTTTTCCGTTTTTTCTTTCAAGGATTTGAAATCAAAGTAAATATTATACTACACATATTTGCGAAGATGCAACAATTGAGTATTCCAATCAAATTTATCTTCATAAAAGAAAACTTAATTGTCTGTTGACCAATAATGCTTTATTCCTTCATAATGCATTAAACCACATAAAGATAGTGTATAAAAACCCAACATTAAAACAATAATTTCAAACACTAAACTTTAGTGCTAAGAATATATTATAATTGGTTCTTACGTTGGTATGAAGGACTTCCAAAAGTAAGAACAATAAAATGACATTAAGTCCAACAAAAAATAAGGGACCGTTATATAAAAGAAGATTGATGGCAACCAAAATGAATGAAGGCAAATGTAAAAGGCCCAACACAATAAAATCAAATATATATACTTGTTCTAAATATATATATATATATTTGCTTTGAAATTTCAATTAAAAGGAAAAATAGACCAAAGATTTTGAAACACTTCAACGTTTCGGTTTTAAACACTTCAACCATTCAATATTGGATGTTTCAACGTAAATTGATTAATGAGTAATAATAAAGTAATCCGTAATGAAACAATAGAAGCTATTTAAAACAAACAGTAGCTTAGAAAAACATAGCTCACTTCAATATATATATTTTCCATTATTTCAATGGTCATTAATTAGCTTTTGAATGCTATTAACAATTTTAAGATTCAAAAATATATTTTAAAAAAATTGTGCTGTAGAAAACGGACACACCACATAAAATAATAATACGTTGAGCTATAATAATAATACCACATAAATTAGTCGGTAGGTTTTATTTTCAAACACTAGCAGTAATTTCCCAAATGTTAGCAACAAATTATAAACATATAAATGTACCAACAATATTTAAAGCAGTTGAAATTGTATAGACAATATGAAAGCTTCAAACTGTATCTACCCAAAATAAATCGTAATTTTCATTTTGAAAATCCAATACAAATGCAAAAGCTTCAATCAAAGAGTTAAAAGATATTAAAGCTAGGAATACGGGAAGAAAACAACTTTAACTTACAAAGGCTTTAGATTGTTATAAAAAATAATAGTTTTCCTCTTTCCGTAAAGCCAAATACAAAATATTTATATTATAAATAACATATAAACAAATTGGAAAGTTTTGAAGGTATAATGAAATTGAAGAAAACAAAATAATAGGTAAGTAAAAGGAAAATAAATAATAAGTAAGAAGGTGAGTTTGGTACGGTGAAGCACGTCAAAGACGCTGTCCTAAAGCCTTTGTAGCCTCCCTACGTGCAGGTACTGACGGTCTACAAGACTCCAAGATACGACCCCTTATACAAAAACTCAAGATCCGCTATGAGCACATTCACAGACAGATATAGGTATCCAAGTCACATAACCATTGCCCAAAATAATAATAATATAAAGTAGAGAATATATGTAAAAGTAGACAAGGAGAGAATTAGAATGTGTATGTGATATTCTGATAATGTATTGTGTGTTATTGTGTGTTATTGTGTGTATATCAAATGTGAAGGAGGAGTGGCCTTTTATAGGCATCCAA
>NW_023010505.1:4834-11739 GCF_902201215.1 Prunus dulcis | reverse complement strand
AGTGATTGTTCTCATCAGTTCGGATGTGTGTTTTTGTGCCGGGATTCATACGCTCCAATTCATAGCAATAAGCTGGAAGGATATAATATGCCTCCTCCGTTGATCCTCTAATGGACAATAGAGCTAACTCCCTTGCTTTCCAAGCTTTAGAATAATGGATGGTGCAACCAAAGTTGTGTTTCACATCTCTCATAATGTCACTTGGTGTGTATATTGTCCGACAATCCTTCAACTTCCTTTTAAGTGAACTGGCTACAAGTGCTGCGGTTGCTTGACGATGCTTGTCACTTACAAACCTCAAATCACATTCATGGACAGTTGTACACCTCACAATCATGAAGCTGTATTCTCCAATTCTCGATGCCCGGACCCGCCATGGGCATGGACGTTGACAACAAACCACAAGCAACCTCTTAGTGCAAGAGAATTGCACCTTAAATTCAAAGTGGCCTCTTAATGCCGTCAACCGTAACTCCGTCAACAATGTTTTCTTACTAGAGAAAATTTGCCCAACTGTAATTTTCGGATTCCAATCGCTTCGTGAAAACCCGCTGTCCAAATATGCTTCTTCATCTTTTACCCCGACTGCATTATACCGATTTTTTTCACCCATTTGACTCCAATAATGTTGACGAGTGGGTTCAGATTCTCCTCCTAAACGCATTTTTGGCAACTGGGCAGCTGTGTTCAAGCACCCCAAATTAGGAGGGGCAGAGTACACTGACACTTCATTTCTTTCAGTACCATTATCCCCACCATGCATCTCCTCCACCTCGCTAAAATCAATCATATCCATAAAATCTGTCCCTACTTCACCTCCCAAATCGGTGACATTTGTATTATTCCAAGTTACTTCATTGCTTTCAACAATGGCAACTGAAGAATGACCCATCCGACTACTATCTGTCGTGATATGCATACTATGAACTACATCATTTGTCAGTCCTTTATCTTCTATACTCACGAGTAAGGGAGCTAGTTTTGAAGGTGTTACCTCGAAATTGTACTTCATAAAAAAATTGACATCATCATCGTCCTCAATCTTTATGTGCTTCCACTCATTCGAGGCCACCAAAACTGAGAATTTTAAGCAAATCTTGTCTTCCTTGATGTTTGTATTACCAATCTGATGCACACGGTCCAACAGTTCAGCAAATTTGATGGTCCGTGGAACTATTAAGCCTTTTGAGTCACCCCCTTCGTATTTGCACATCTTCTTTGAGGTGACCCATTTTCCATTGTAGCACACGAGAATAACAATTGTCTCCATTTCTGACCATGACAAAACAACATTTCATTCACACAATAATATAACCACAATAAACATACAATAGGGTAGCAATATAAGTACAATATAGCAGCAATATAGAAGCAATATAGAGGCACTATACTAGCAATATAACAGCAATACGACTGTAAAATAAGAGGAACACAACCACTGTACACTGGTAACACATCAGAATCACACTATACAGATCTACTACATCAAATCGAAAATCCCAAGTTTCAAGATTCACATATCCAGACCAATCTAAATGGAATTGGTACAAACCCAGATGAATGAGCATGAATATTCAACAAAACCTAACCCAAAGACATTAAAGCCAAAACGAATTTAACACAAACCCAAACAATCAAACTATAACTCATTTCACATAATCCCACTGATATTAACAAAATAACCATCAACACTACCTTTTCGAGGTCGGCAATCCACTAGAGCTTCAAGGTTGCAAGCAGCTATTCAGAAGACATAGCTAAAGGGAAGGGTTCGCAATTCCAAACAGAGAGCAACAGATCGAATAGGGGAGAAAGAGATAACGAAGCTACAAAGAGAAACGGCTGCGCTATGAGAAAGAGAGCAAAGAGAGAGACAGAGAGTTGTGCTAGAGAGAGAGAGAGCCAAGATAGAGAGAGCCAAGAGAGACCCAGAGAGCTGTGATAGACAGATACCAAAGAGAGAGAGTTGTGCCAGAGAGAGAGAGCTGTGTGAGCTAAGAGAACAAATTTCTGAACTTGTGAAAAATCAGCAATAAGTGTACAATAATTTTATATTTATAGGTGATAGTTGTACAAAAATTGGGAAGGGGTGGTATTTTTAGTTAAAATTATGAAATGGGTGTCATTTTAAGCTATTTCCCATTTTTTTTTACATTTCCTTTCTTTTAAATTAAAATCTCATTTAATTGAATTTCATATATTTAATTAGGTACCTATTTGACTATTTAAAAATAGCAAATATGGTAAACCTTGTTGGCCTCGTGGACCCTGGACAAGTCAGCTCTCAATTTGGAACGTTATCTCACCGTTCAAAATATCTCTCAGACCGCTTGAAAAATGCAGATGGGGATCAATTAATCTAGGGTTAGTCCCCTTCTGTACTTGGTCCTTGTAATATTTTTTTTGTTGTAGTATATTTAATCTATATGGATCATTTTGTGTAGGGGTCATTGGGTGTTAATAATTGTGAGACCAGCTAAGGAGACTGTTTATTACATGGATTCATTGCCAAACCGCTCTGTTGATGAGGGCATGAGAAATATAGTGAATACGTAAGTTTATTTATAAAAATCTAAGATTTTTTATTTCTGCATTTGAATGATACGACGGCTTTTTCAAATACCGACATTGTAGTGAAAACACGACGACGGTATATTATAACCGACGTTTGAAATCATTTACAACATCAGTATTATCTTGAAACCGTCGTCTTAATTGAAAAACCACGTCGTTTGTGTTTTTCATTTTAGGATGTTTTAATTTGTTCTGTTCAACTTTTATTTAAAAACAACTTTGGTTATATGTCGTTTTTCTTCGTCACCGACGTTAGAATGATACACAACGACGGTTTTTATTTTCCGACATTTGAAATAAAATATGACGTCATTTGTTTTACAAAACTGTCATCTTCACTTTTTTACCACGACGGTTAATGTTTTTTTATGCTGATTTTTAGTTTTGTCATTAACACTTTTTGTTTTCTTGAAACAGTTCAATCAAAATGTATAACTCTCACACAGGCAAACAATCATCACGTAAATCACCCATATGGAAAAATCTACAAGGCACTCCTAGACAACCAACAAAATGTAGAGTGTGGCTATTACGTGATGCGTTTCATGAGAGATATAATTCATGATGCAGGCCTAGCATTTGAGAAGAAGGTAAAATTTAAGATATAATTTCTTTATTTTAATACCACGACGTTTTCTTTCAAAACCGTCATTTTATTACTTGTAACACGTCGGTTTTTGTTCTTTATTTGCAGTTTGACAAGAAAAAGGAACCAGTTGTGTATACTCAAGAAAATATTGACGAAGTCAGGCTGGAATGGGCAGAATTCATGAACAAGCAATTACAGAACAATATATAAGTGATAATGTATATATTTATTTTAAAAATGTTTAGGTTTATTTTAATTTTTTGATAATGTATATAAACATATTTTTGGTAATTAACTAAACATTCATAAAAAAAATCAAATGAAATGTATTTTTGTTTCTAGTGTTTTTTTTCTATAAAATATTTATGTCGTGGAATGAAATAAAATGAAAATAAATCATAAAAATTTAAATTAATTCCCAAAAACCGACGTCTCATTCTAATTTATACGTTCATATATATAGAAAACCGCCGTCTTATTATAGCGAGAAAGAAAACATCGACGACATTTCTCAAAAACGTCATTTAAGATTGATATACATGTCGGTTAATTTATAAAACTGAAATCTACGAAAACAGTTGTGGAGACATACAACGTCCGTTACAGGCTAAAATGTGACGTGGCATTTATAAACAACGTCGTTATCAACATAATAATCGATAGTGTAAATTATACCCACGGCGGTTATTGAGAAAAGGTTGATGTTGTAACTCCCTAACCACGATGGTGATTACATTGCGACATCTAATGATGTCTAGGACGACGTCATGTGTTATTTAACGTTGTTGTAAACTGATGCAACGTTGGTTATCTACATTTGTCATTTAATTTTTGTATGACTTTTATATTTTTTTTCCTAATATTCATAATAATTTCAAAACAAATTCCATAAAATAAACTGACAACTACTATGCACTCATTGAAAAATTTTATGTCCCATAAATCTTTAAAAAATTTAATGTTGAAAATATTTTTATTTGTATTTAATTACAAATATTCATAATGAAAATAAATCATAAAAATTTAAATTGTTCCCAAAAACTGACGTCTTATTTTTATTTACACGTCTCATATATATAGAAAACCGCCGTCTTATTATAGCGGGAAAGAAAACATCGACGGCATATCTCAAACATCATTTAAGGTTGATATACACGTGGGTTAATTTATAAAACTGAAATTTACGAAAACAGTTGTAGAGACATACAACATCCGTTACAGGTTAAAATATGACGTTGTATTTATAAACAACATCGTTTGTTTACTAATAATTGACGGTGTAAATTATACCCACATCGGTTATTGAGATAAGAGTGACGTTGTAACTCCCTAACCACGTTGGTGATTACATTGCGACGTCTAATGATTTATAGGATGACGTCATGTGTTATTTAACGTCGTTGTAAACTAATGCAACGTCGGTTATCTACATTTGTCATTTAATTTTTGTATGACTTTTATATTTTATTCCTAATATTCATAATAATTTCAAACCAATAAAATAAACTGACAACTACTATGCACTCATTGAAAAATTTTATATCCCCTAAATCTTTATAAAATTTAATGTGAAAAATATTTTTATTTCTATTTAATTACAAATATTCATAATATATTCAAAAAAATCCAAAAAATAAACCGATAAATTCTATGCACTCATGGAGACAATATCTACCCCCTACAAGCCTGAAAATTTTAATTTTAGATTTCAAAATTACAAGTGATAACAAAAGTGAAAAAGATTTAGAGACAGCACAATAGTCATTATACTTTCCATAACATAACCCTAAGGTTATGTGATCCATTGGTGGTCATAAAATTGAAAATTCTTTAATATACATTTTAGTTTACTAATATAGAAGGCATTGTTGTAAGGAGTCTGTAGCAATTTTCGGTTCATTTTTCTCATACTTGTGTATTTTTTTTATAATTATTGTAAAATTTAGGGTTTAGGGTCACTACTACATTTTACTCTTTGCGCGACGAATAACAAAACGTCGCGCAAAGTCTCATTTTGTCGCACTAACTTCAGCGCGACAAACAATTCGTCGCGCGAAGATCGTGAAGAAAGCCTTTGCGCGACGAGGTAGAACCATTAGTCGCGCAAAACTGTGCGACGGGTAAACCATCGTTGCACCAACGGTATGGAGACGGAACAACTGTTCGTCGCATAAAATTTGCGCGACGATCAATTATTCGGCGCACATATCTTTGCGCGACGACTGGAATAGCGTGAAGAAAAATAATTCGTCGCGCAAAACGTGTTCCGGAGACGTAGATGTTCGCCGCAGAACCATTCGCTCGATGAGAAAGCTTTCGTCGCTCATATATTTGTGCGACGAAAATCTCTGTCGTCGCGCCAGAGAAGATGCGAGACGAAACGATTCGTCGCGCAAAACGTGTTTGCGAGACGTATGTATTCGTCGCACAAGAATTAAAAGTAATGATTTTTTTATTTTTTTTTTGTTACATGCGGGTTTGCGCGACGAAATATTTGCCCTCGCGCAAACATAACATTACAATTTTTTAAAATATTTTTTATTTTAAATAAAATTGGTTTTTTTTATTGATTAAACAATGAAATTGCAATAAAAATAAATTAGAATAAAATTTTGTTATAAAATAAAATAAATGTATTACAAATAAAATAAATGTTTATGATGAAAATAAATACACTAATCAAATAATGAATCAAAATCAACCGAGTCGTCGCCAATATGCGGGTCGGAGGTCTGGGCGTTCACCGGGGCAGTGGTCTGGTGGGGATGCTCGGGATGGACGGGCTCGGAGGTCGGCGCATCAAAATGCGGGACTGGAATGCCGGACTGTGCGAGGGACTGCAGAATGACCGACAACTTGTTCTCAAGAGTGGCCACATGTGCTGTCAAAGCAATGACCTGACTGTTTGACTGCGCCGATGAACGAGGTCTAGGTTCCCTCCGCCGGGCATTCCCCATCCCTCGACAATATGTCCCCGGCCTCCTCCCGAGAGTCTGATCCAACGTCTCCGTCAAGATCTGAAATCCAGCATCCTGTGGAGGAGCCACAGACTCGATCGGAGTCTCGGGAGGAAGCTGGGAGGCGGACTCCTGAAGAACCAACTGGCTCCTCTCCACCATCGTCGTCTGTTGAACATAACATAAAATATAAATTAAAACATGCATATAAATTGAATGCGTAACATAAGAATTAAAATTAAATAATACTTACATGAAGGGACTCGGCCAACTCATTCCCGGGTCGAACATAAACGTCACCAAAGACGTCGATCTCTGGGAACTTGGACCCCTCCTAAATTGAACAAGAGAAGAAAAATATTAGTATGAAAAAAATAAATTAATAAAAATGACATTAAAAATGAAATAAAAATTTTGTGATTATTACCCGACGCCGTGCATCCATCCTATACGAAAAGGGTCTGGAGCCGGAATGGTGGAGAAGGGTCTTCTTCTTCCTATTACCCTTATTCACTTGGGCTTTATTCTGATTATACAAAAAATGAAACGTATTAGTTAAAATATAAAAAATTAAATAATAATGAAATAAAAAAAATAAAATAAACATTAATAAGTAATAAGTAATAATTAAACAAATATAATTAAAAAAATACCACAAATTCGGGCGCTTAAAATGAGCGCAGAGCCACTCCCAACTATCCTCCCGCCCCTCAAGCTCCTTCGGGCAACCCTCCTGAAAAGCGACTTGCGGATCATCATAGGCCTGAAAATGGTGGTGCAAGTCG
>NW_023010505.1:0-2691 GCF_902201215.1 Prunus dulcis | reverse complement strand
CGTTGTTGGCCGCCAAAGTTTTGGGATTTAGGGTTTAGCGGGAGTCTGAATCTGAAGGGTCTGTGCACTTTGCGCGACGAATATGAAGTTGTCGCGCAAACTCTGTCGCGCAAAATGGAATTAATGAACTTTGCGCGACGAATACGGGTTTCTTCGTCGCGCAAGTTCAGAATTTCATACAATTTTCACTAAGTGTTCAAAGGGGATGGAGGGGTGAACTATGTGCCCCAGATTGCGCGACGATAGTAGTTGTACTCGTCGCGCAAATCCTAAACCCTAACAAGTAAACCCTAAACCCTAAGCCGTAAGCCCTAAACCCTATACCCTAAAATAGTTTCAATGATCCAACCGGCAAACTTATTTTTTTATACTTGGAGATCATATACGCCAAAAATCAAAACGACCAAACATTCAGATATCAGAAAATGGGACAAAATATTTCGACGGTTATAAATGAAAAGTCATGATTTAACGGTTATTTTAATTCCGATTTTGATCATTTTTTACAGCAACATTTGTTGACCCTATATGAATACAATGACTGAATTTGATCTTCAATTTCAGATTTTTACACTAGGGGATACCACATAAACGTTAAGTTATATTTTGACAAATGTATGAACAAAATTTTGAGTTTTTGGTGAATATATGATTTTGATAGCACGCGCAGTCTACAAAACTAGTTTCAGTCATCCAGCCGTCAAAATTGTTTTTTTACATTTCGAGATCTTGGACAGGAAAAATCGGCCAAAAAAAACATTCAGAGATTAAGTAACGGGGTAAAACTTTTCGACGGTTCTAAATAAAAAGTGATGATTGAACGGTTATTTGAACTCCAATGTTGATGATTTTTTGCACCAACAGTCCTACACTCCATATGAATACAATGAACTACTTCGATCGCCAATTTGAAATATATATGTGTGTATATATTATACTATAACGTTACCTAATATATATTTACGCGACGAAGTACTTCTTATCGTCGCGAAAAAACACCATACGCGACGCACATGTATTCGTCGCAAAACAATTGCGACGAGGTTTGTTCGTCGCGCAAAATTTACGCGACACATTTTTATGCGTCGCGTATGGTATTTTTGCGCGACGATAAAGAGACTTCGTCGCGCAAGGATTTGGCCCCATAACTCCCCCTTTAATTCAAATTGTGTATGCTTTGTATTTTTTGGAAAGGTTTTGTATTCATCATTTTTTATGCTTTGTATTTTTTGGAAAGGCTTTGTATTTCTTCATCAAAACCAAACTAAATTGATAATTAAGATTTGAATCGACCGAATTTATCGGTTTGGCTAGATTGATGCCACTAATCCTGAACCAAAGTCAAGAAAAATAAGTGGCACACAGCTAATATTGGAGAAATAACTTAAATTTTCTGTTTAAACATGAAGAAATAACTATATCTCAAAAGAAAAAATTAATAATTGAAGAGGCCTTAAGGCATGAATAAATAAATAAATAAATAAAAACCAGTCAACAAGCATGGGATCGTAATAAGTACTGACTAAAGTATTGACTAAAGTATTGACATTCCAATTAAGTTTGTGATGAAATATGGAGAATGAATACACAACTACATATGGACAACTACATATATTCAAAGATTTGTATTACACAAAATGAATACACTAACATAATAAATTTACAAATAAATTCATTATTCATCATCTGAACTATAATAACTTTCGTTATCGTAGCTATCATCACTCTCGGTCTCCCAATCTTCTTCCTCCTCCTCCTCAATAACTGCATCATCGGCGTTGCTGGGGCCCACTGCAACATCGTATCGGGGAAGATCACCGAGGTCAATAGTAATTGACTGAATCGGTATTTCGACTGAAGACACTCCTTCTATTTGAAACGGTTCTTGTATAACATTTGTATCTCGAAGTGTTTCCGCATCATTTTCATTGAAGATTCTAAACGTTGGTCAGCCACATTGTCGACGTCGTTGTCACTTGGGTCTAGTTCTGGTATATCATACACGTTCCTATGATCCATCTTCTGCACAACTTTCCACCCGTTCCCGGCTTTAGGGTCATCTAGATACACAATTTGGGGCGCCATGTTTGCCAAAATGTACGGGTCGTCATCATACCAAGTTCTGTTAATGTTCACAGACAGTACTCCATGGTCGATTTTAACACTTCCTACCCTATTTGGGTTGGTATCGAACCATCAACACTTAAACATGATGACTTGGTATCGATCTTTGTAAAGCAATTGCACGACAGTTGTCAGTTTGCCATAAAAATCAATGTCCGTACTTTCGCCTCCACCTGGGACATGGACACCGCTGTTTTGCGTACACAACTTGTCATCTCGTGCGGCCCCCAAAAATTTGACGCCGTTAACATTACAACCCGAGAACAATTCAGCGCGAATTGGGCCGAACGCCAAGTTATATAACTCATCACTGTAAGTGGGGGAATTCGATGATTTCAATTTATTCACCTAATAGTATACAAAACCATTTACATGTTAGTCTGACAAAATTAAATACTACAATTTATATTTGTCAATTACAAAACACTTATAACTTACAGAATTCAAAAACCATTGTGGAAATAATTCACGGTGTTTCCGGGCAACCAAATGTGATGGATGTTCTCGCTTCATCATCTTTTCATGCTCATCTAAGTAGGCCATTATCTCATCACAATTGTTCAGTAC
>NW_023010504.1:0-11801 GCF_902201215.1 Prunus dulcis | reverse complement strand
TTCAAAATTGAAGCGTTGTATATCCATAAGCGACTAATTGTTCAAAGAACGTCGTCTAACTACCCTTTTACGTCGTACTTGTTTAAAGCGAAACAACAAAATACGACGGTTTTTGACTTTATTAGGTCGTTGGAAAAGTATTACACGTCGGTTACCCAATTTGTATGTTTGTTTTTTTTTTTTTTAATTTAAGAAAACCTCAACAAATTTTTAAATTATATATTATAGACAAAATTTGTACATTATACATAAATATCAAGTGTTCAATAATTCCCCTGTTCAATAATTTGGTAAACAAACTCTGCCCATTCATTTCGGACTTCATCAATTGCTTCTTGGGGGTATGAAGCTTCCTGGTTTCCCTTGGCATACTGCATAAACAATGACTATTAGGGTTTATCAATAAAAAAAAATTCAATCACAGACGACGATATTTTTCATAACCGACGGTAATTTTACATGACCGTCGTTGATAATACAAAAAACGACGTGAAATGTATGAAGGTAATTTCTTCTTACCTTATTCTCGAACGCCAAGGAAGGATCCATGATGATGTCCCTCATGAAGCGCATCACATAATACCCGCATTCAACACTGCTGGGTTGCTTTGGTGTGCCTGACAGAGTTTTCCAAATTACTGATTTACGGCCTGCTCTGGCTATGTGAGAATTATATATTTTTATAGCATTGTTCACGATGTTTTTGGCCTCTTCATCGACCACACGATTTCCGGGCAGAGGATCCAGAAACTAGACGGTTTCCCTCTTTGCCCTTACAATCAGCAAGACCCAATGACGGCTGCACAAAATTAATATAAAAACGACGGTTATTTACAAAAACGACGTATTATATTATTTCACACGACGAAATAAAGTAGCAATCGACGACATTATATATTTATCACGACGATACATAAATACCGGCGTGGTTAGTAGTTTCAAACGACTCAATAAAATAAAACACCGACGTGGTTAGTTTATACGTTGTCATTTATTGAAAATCATAAAAACAAAATCCTAAGGAGACTAACCCTGGATTGTAAGGCATCATGAAAATCTGTTTACCGTCTGTCTTCTGAAGTCGAGCTGCTACCAGTCGTGATCTGTCAGCTATTGTGCCAGAGTTGGCACTAACTGTTGCAGGGTCGATAAAGCCAACCATGCTGCACATATTTGCTTGTTTCAAAAGATCACGTAAGTACCTAAATATATAAAATAATATAAACAAGTCAGCACAAAAAAACACACGACGGTTATGTATAACAAAACGACGTATTATAATATTTCACACGACGTACTGAAATAGATGAGGACGTTATAATATATTTATCGCGACGGTACACACTAACGACGTGGTTAGTTAGTTAAGACGACGCAATATATAAACCAACGACGTATTATTTTAGAATGACAAACCTCATATATACAGCAACCATAGTAGCTCCTATTTCTTCCATGCCTGCAAATTGTGTAATATCTTCAGGCAGGACGAAGGTATCGCGTTCTTGACCAAACACCTCCTTATCAATTGTAAAGTGCAGGGTCTTATCCTGAGGCACGAGTGTCGTTTCCACATAACGACAAAGAGATTTTAAAGAAGATGGCGCCTCCATATTTGAATAATCAACAACTTGGTCGTCATGCTTTTCTTCATCTTCTTTCTCCTTTTCATCTTGTTTTTCTTCTTTCTTCTCTTCATCTTTTTTTTCTTCTTCCTTCTCTTCCTGATGTTTCCCATTTTTGGCAGTATCATCCTCAAAATGTAGGGATCTCACATCACCTCGAGAGCAGCTTGCTTTGTCAGACATTGGATTTTTGGGACTTTGGCTAATTCTTGGTTTAAGCATGCTTGGATCAAAATTGAGAATTAATTGGGAAAGCTGACTCAGGAAATGCTCCCTCTCAGCCTCTACCAATTGTTTGGTTCTAGCCTCCATCCTTAAGGCCTCTTCCCTTGCCTTAGCTTCCATCTTTTTATTCTCTTCTTGAAGGAGAACTCTTAAACTGTCCTTTAAACGGTCGTCAAAGCTCATCCTCTGTGGTTTGGGTAAATTGAAATTTGCCTTGGGGAAATCCCAGCACCAACACCTCTCACTCTGCCTGGATGCTCGGGGCCCAAAGCCATGGTCAGCACATCATTGCTGCCAGATACACTCACTTTGCCTTCAGAGACTTGTTTTTGCAATTCATCCTAAAACAAAGATATATAAAAAAGTAAGAACAAAAAACACGACGGTTATTTATATACAAACGGCGTATTATATAATTTCACACGACGCAATAACATATAAACCGACGTTATTATAATTTATCACGACGGTAGTTATACCGACGTGGTTAGTTTTTTAAAACGACGAA
Source organism: Prunus dulcis (assembly GCF_902201215.1). NCBI lineage: Eukaryota > Viridiplantae > Streptophyta > Magnoliopsida > Rosales > Rosaceae > Prunus > Prunus dulcis. Next base: position 9,443 of record NW_023010504.1, on the reverse strand, counting down.
ATGAATAAACCACCGACGTCTTATGCTTTATTTACATAACAGAGGGATGATTCAATATTCACACCTTTAACGACCTTGTTTAAAACATTTCGACGTAGTAATTTAATACAAATGACGCGAAAATGAACCACCGACATCTTATGCTATAATTACAGAAAACAGAGTAGTGATTCCTGATTTAGACCTTTAACGACGTTTTTTAAAAAGTTTCGACGTGGTAATATCATTCACACGACGAAAAAATATAACATAAGGCGTAATAAGAATTTTTCACAGTTTAATAAAAATTTAAAACAGAGTGAGTAGGCTTACAATTAATTTTGCTTTCTCTGCCACCTTTGGATCAGGGATGTTACCATGTTTGTCCTGTCTAGCTCTCTTCCATAAGGTAGATCGATCAATTTCTACCCCAGGCATGGTTTCCTCCAATTGATCCTCCAAACCAGCATATCCTTTTTGAGACAATCGATGATTGTACTCAAGTTTCTCCCTAATCTGTGCATGTTGAGAATGCACAGACTCAAAATCTTTGGATAACCTTGAAGCTACAAAGGCATCCCATTGTGCTTTCTCTATGAATTTATATGTTTCAGGGGGTTGGCTTAATCTCTCCCTGTCATTGGTGTATGGAAGGATATAATGCCTCGTTAGTGTAGACTTGAAATCCTTCCATTTCTTGGCAGCATAAGCTAACACAGAGTTCTTGCCCCTTGACCTACCACAAAAGCAATGTCAACTGCTTCCCAAATCTGCTCCTTTATATCCTTGGGGATTTGAGCCCATTTCATGTCCATAAGTGGAACTCTGGAGCGTGCCAACACACCAATGTAGGACTGCATCTCACTATGTGCTTGGCCAATTCCTTTCCCCCTTTTATTGTACTCAACAATTGGCCTGAGTTTCTAAAGTTTTCTCTTCACAACACGAGGCATTGTGCTCATACCTCGACCAGACTTTGAATCATCAGAGATTGTTGTCTGGCTGGTTGGTTCTGTCTCAGCAGATGATGAAGCAAACTTCATCTTCTTTGAAGACTTCTCTTGAGGAGTTACCATTCCAAACTCCTTACCTCCATTTTTCTTGGAGCCAGAGTCCTTACTTTGGTGTTGAGAAACCATTTTTACAGACAAAACTGCAAGTGAAAATATTTCAGGAAAAGATTAAGAACACAAACGGCGGTTATTAATAAAATACGACGTATGATATGATTTTAAATGACGCAATGAAATAATCTCAGACGTAATAAATGTTTAAAACCAAGGTAATTAAACAACGACGAAATAATATAAAATAAGACGTAATAATAACTTATTATGTCGATATTTACCGGACGACGTGATAATTAACTATAAACGACGAAATATTTATACAACGTCGTGGTATTGATGTTCACACGCCGTCAATAGTAATATACCGTCGTCTATATAAGGATCCAAAACCCTTCTTTCTTTCTCTGTGAATGTTTGATTGCAGATTTGATTTTTCTGAACCATGGTTTTTGTTTTCTAATTTGATAAAATACAAGGCCAAGAAAGAAAGTTTTGGAATCTTATATAGACGTCGGTATTTTAATATGACGTCGTGGTATTAACATTCACACGACGTAAAACAATAAGATACTGTCGTCTATATTAGATACCAACCCTACTTTCTTTTTCTTTATATTTTATCAAATTAGGGAAAAACAAAAACCATTGTTCAGAGAAATCAAACCTGCAATTAAACAAGCAAATAAAAAAAAAAGACTATAATTTTAAAAACAACTTTGTCAATTTTCAGACGACGCTAGAACGACTGACGAACCGTCGTGGTCTACCGTCATCTTATTTAGTTGAGGTAGTTGTCTTCAAAGTTGGAAACTTTCCCTCTTTGTCTGTATATTTTATCAAACTTGGAAAGAAGTAAAATGATTTTGGCCAGAAAAAAGGTAAAAAGATTTTTCAAACAAAAAGCGTATGAGCATGCAAAACAGCAACCAAAATAGTGAAAATGAAAGCTTACCTTTTGCGTGCAATGAAAGCAAGAGGAAGACGATCGATCTTTAAGTTCAGAGACAACGAAGAACACGAGAGGAAGACGATGAGATACTCTGACAGTGCTCTGACAAGGAAAAAAGACAAAAAGTTTTCTCTGGGAGATTGAAATTTTTAATCGGGTTTGGAAACATTGCATGTGTAAGTCAGGTAGACGAAAAGTTGCTTACATATAAAACCATTTCAAAAAAATAATACGGCGGTTACATATAACTTCGTCGTTTTTAACTAACACGACGCAATATTTGTTTTGCGACGTGGAATCTTTTCATTTAACGTCGTTAGGTTTAATATAACCGACGTGGATTTGAATTTTTAAATTATGAATAGAATTTTTTTTTCCGTGACCTTTCAGTTTATTTTTCAATTACAATGCGTTATAAATAGAGTTTTTTTTCCGGAGGAAATTTAAAATGAAGGAAATTAATGTTCTGGAATATGTAAAGTTTCCTTTTTGGATGACAGATTTAAATAAAATAAGAATATAAAAACAACGACTGTTTTGTATTACTGTCGTCGTTTTTCGTCGTCTTAAGTAAGACTAAGACGACGTAATATATTTGTTGAGCGACGTTGATTTGTTTTTTAAACGTCGTTAGGTATAATATACCCGTCGTTGAAAATTGTCTCCCTGATTGCAAATTTGCAACGACGTTAAGTATAATATTTGTAGATACACAAACGCACACACATCATCAACTTCCAAAAAATTGTCTCTCTGATTGCAAATCTGTGTCATCTGTTAAGATTATGATGTGGAACTGAGTTCCATCTGGTAAGATTTCGTAACCCTTGGGTTCTCAAAAAAATCTGATTATGTCGGCGGTTTTCTATATAAACCGTCGTGGTTATTTCAATTCTTGTCATTAAGTAGATCTACCGGCGTAGGATAAGAAAATCAAAGAAAAAAATTGTTAACAAAAATTCTTATTAAGACGACGGTTTAAATTAAAGGTACTACGTATAAAATGAATAAATACGACGTTAAATTTTATAGTACGATTTAAAGATAACGTCGTAGAACTATACGAGAATGGCGTCGATATATTTATATTTTCCGTCGTTGTAAATTAATTTAATACGGCGATATTTTGTATTTTAAAGCCGTGGATTTGTTTGTAATTATACGGCGTCTTATACGAAAATCTCGTCGTGTTATTTTATGAGTAAAAACGGCGGCTTTTATTGAAATCGTCGTCTTTACTTTCTACGTCGGTCGATTCATGACTTCTGCCGTTCTTTGTTGGCTTTGATTTTACACTGCAGAAATCTATTTCAAATAGACGTCGATTGTTTAATTAGGTACGTCGTTGTTTTTGAACAGCAATTTGAATCTCCATTTTTTAGTTGTCTAAGGTGGTATTACACGACGGTGTTTTTAGAACCGTTGTCTTTTTAAAAACCACGACGGTTTTCACTTAGACCGTCGTTGTTTTCTGGTCGTCTTTTTCACTTTTTATAGTAGTGTGATATAGATTCTATCATTTCTGCTGAATTACCAGACAACTGTAAATTATTATCTTTATGATGTTGTGACTCAATTTATGATCCATGGTCCATGTGGACAAATAAATCCTCATACTCCATGTATGCGAGAAGGAAAATGTTCTAAATCTTTTCCCAAACAATATAAAAGCGAAACAATTTTTGAAGCAAATGGTTACCCCGTATACAAACGCCGTGACGATCCAACAAAATTTGTGATAAAAAATGGAATACAAATTGATAATAGTTTTGTAGTACCTTACAATTCTAAATTACTGCATAGATACAATGCTCATATAAATGTTGAATCCTGTTTTCAATCAATGCTTATAAAATATCTTTTCAAATATATAAACAAAGGTTCAGATAGAGCTAGAGTAGTTTTCCAAGAGAACCAACAAGATGAAATACTTGCCTATTTAAATTGTAGATACATATCTCCATATGAAGCTGTTTGGAGATTGTTTCAATATCCTATTCATTTTAGAAAACCCTCAGTTGAACGATTACCAATACATTTACCTTTAGAACAAAATATTATTTTCAATGGTGATCAATCACTTCAATCAATTTGTTAACCAAAAAAATATTGAATATACAATGTTAACAAGTTGGTTTGAAGCTAATAAAACTTTTCATGAAGCACGGACATTAACGTATGCAGAATTTCCTTCAAAATGTGTGTGGAATTCTCGCACTAAGATGTGGAAACCTAGAAGAAAAAAAAGGATCCCTTGGTAGAATAGCTTATGTACATCCTGCATCTGGTGCATTATATTATTTAAGAATGCTTTTGAATTTGCAAAAAGGGGCTTTTCACTTTAATGACCTAAAAACTGTTAATGGTATTATAGAACCATCATACCAAGCTGCATGTAAATCCCTAGGTTTGTTAGGAGATGATAAAGAATGGATTGAAGCCTTAGCAAATGCTGTAAACACAACCACATGTCCTCAATTAAGGCAATTATTTGTCACAATCATTTTATTTTGTGATGTAGGAAATCCTCAAATCCTTTTTAATACTTATTGGCAAAATATGTCTGAAGACATTTTATACAAATTACGACAAACTTTCGAAATGCCAAATCTAATTGTATCAGAATCTGAATTAAAAAAATTCTCTTTTATTTGAATTAGAACAGCTTTTCAATGTATCTTCTAGCTCTTTAAAAGAGCATCACCTTCCTATGCCTGATGAATATAAAATGTTAGAACTTAGAAATAAATTGCTTAGAGAAGAATTAAATTATGATTATAATAATTTAGAAAAAGAACACGCCATTTTAGTTACACAACTTAACAAAGATCAAAAAGATGTATATGATTGTGTTGTAAAAACTGTTGAAGAAAAAATGCCAGGTCTTTTTTTCGTCCACGGTCATGGAGGAACAGGGAAAACTTTTTTGTGGCATACCATAATAAGTAAAATTCGATCCCAAGGAAATATTGTTTTAGCTGTTGCTTCATCAGGAATAGCATCATTATTATTACCAGGTGGTAGAACAGCTCACTCTAGATTTAAAATTCCCTTAATTATTAACAATTGCTCAACATGTCAAATAAAAAAAGGAACTCATCTTGCCAAATTAATTGAAAAAGCTGCTTTAATTGTTTGGGACGAAGCTCCTATGAATCACAAACATTGCTTTGAAGCATTAGATAAATCACTTTCAGATATTTTATCACATTTAAATCCTTTAGATAACAATGTTCCATTTGGTGGAAAACCTTTATTATTAGGTGGTGACTTCAGACAAATATTACCAGTTATTCCAGGAGGAACAAGAGAAGAAATAATAGATGCCTCTCTCAATAGTTCTTATTTATGGCCTTTTTTTAAAATATTCCATTTAAAAGAAAATATGAGACTCTCGAAAAATGGATTAAACATTGAAGAAAAACAAAAAATAAATGATTTTGCTACATGGATTTTGCGCATCGGTAATGGTCAAATTATTGATATAGATGATCCAAATGATAAAGATGCATCTTGGATCAAAATTCCTCAAGATTTGCTTATACATTCATACACACATCCTATTCATTCCATTTTTTTAGCAACATACCCAAATTTTGAAAGAAATTTCAACAATTTTACTTATTTAAGAGAACGAGCTATTATAACACCTCGAAACACAACTGTAACTGAAATAAATAACTATGCAATTGATTTGTTACTTGGACAAGAACGCATTTATTTAAGCTCAGATTCTTTATGCTCATCATCTGAAAATTCTGAAAATCTTACTATTCTATATCCTACAGAATTTTTAAACAAACTTGAATTCAATGGTTTACCTTCATACTATTTAGCTTTAAAAATAGGAATGCCCATCATGCTATTGAGAAACTTAAATCAATCCGCAGGCTTATGTAATGGAACACGATTAGTTATTACACAATTGTATGATAAAATTATTGAAGCAAAAATACTTGCTGGTAGCAATATTGGTCACAAAGTTTTCATACCTCGAATAAGCCTTACAGCAACTGAAAACAAATGGCCTTTCATTTTTAAAAGGTGTCAATTCCCAATTAGACCATGTTATGCAATGACAATAAATAAAAGTCAAGGCCAATCATTAAAACAAGTTGGACTATATCTTTCTCAACCTGTATTCACTCATGGACAACTTTACGTTGCATTATCCAGGGTTACATCAAGACAAGGTCTTAAAATCTTAATAGAAAATAATCAAGAATTACCAAATAATTACACTAAAAACATAGTGTATAAAGATGTTCTTCAAAATTTATAATGAAGTTCCAATTTTGATATATCCATAATTAAATATTTGTATATTTTTTCTCATGATTTTTAATAAATATATACATGCATTTTTATGCTAACAAAAAATATATTTTATTTACAGGTTTAAAGCACAATGAGTTTCACTTATATCCGTGATTTACAAACATTCCAATTTAACAAGAAACTCCAAGTACGTATTTGCAGAATGTGGCGACCAAAACTTATTGGATCTAATGATCAATTCGGCGGGCTCAGTGTATCCTGGTTGACCAAAAGGTAAGAAAAGCTCTTTTCTATGTTATTTCAATTTAATTATAATAACATCACTTAAAGAAACCCTTTGTTTAATATCTGTTTCTATTGAGGTCCCTTAGTTTTTGGTGGATATTGGCGTGTCAGTGTGTGTTCTTCCTGTTATTGACACTGACCCATTTTTCTAGGAGGCCATAACCATATAAAGTAGGTATAAATTTGGTCAACTGTATTATCTATGGGCTTTGTTAGGTCTGAATTCATTATATATAGTCTACTTAGTATTTTATTTTTTATTTTTTGTTAAATGAATGTATTATCATATATTTGTATTTCCTTCATTTTAAATGTAATTTCCCCTTATTAATTTTTCTCTTTCTCTTTTTTCAATTGTGTAGACAGATGCAATACAAGCTAGCGTCAAAGAGATCGACTATAATTTTGTAGCTCCAAAAATAAAAGCTGGTTCCATTTATGAAATAACACATTTCCACATTGGTCGCAACAAACCATCTCACAAAATTGTACCACATGTTGCACAATTGTTCTTTAATGCAAGAACAACTTTCAAAGAACTACCAACCATTCAGCCATACATTCCACAACATCGATTTTATTTGGTAGATTATACTCAATTGTCCACTCGCATGGACAAAATTGACATCCTAACAGGTAATACTCTATATATTATTAAAAACTATGCATATATATACAATAAGTATTTATCCCAAAAAATTCCGCATTTTATTATCCTTATGATAATTTTTTTTATCATATTTCAAGTGTTGTAAAGTCAAGAATGTGGAGCCCAAAATGGTAATGATGATGCTTGCCAACACCCACGTGAAGCCAAAGAAGAATGATCAAACAACCACATTGTTTTGCCTACAAATAAGGCTTCCCCCTCACTTGTAATAGTGAATAAAAATATTCAATGAAAAGATCAGGCTTCTATGCCCTCTCTCCATCTCAATTCTCTTCATAATCTCTTTAGTTTACAACACATTATTAGCATGAATTCGCTTTCAAATATACCAACTAAAATCTCTGATGAAACCCAGATTCTTTCCCCTACCTTCCTCCCTCTCTTGCCATTTCTTCAGCTTTCCTTGTATGTCTCCGTGTTAGAGAGTGAGAGGGAGATAATAGAAAATTTTCAAGCAATTGATGCAGCAATTTTGATTATCAACATCCAAGTGGGAAAGAAAGAAAAAAGAAAAAAAAATTTGGTCTGTGAGTGCAAGTGAGATCACGAAGACCAATCCTAGCCACTATGTTGGTAGAGTTTGAGGATGGAGATGGCGACGTTGGATCAATGCATATAAGACCAGTCAACTAATGCTCTTGTTCTTGGCCAAGTTTACAAGCTCAACACCACTCAAGAGGTGATGAAGGGTTTATGGGCAAAGAAGCAAGCAAAGGTGAAGAGAAGCAACTCAAACCAGGTGGAAGCAGAGTAGCCATAGAAGAGGGAAGCGATAGTATTCTGCACTTTGGTATTGATAGAACCCACCGAAAGAATAGAGAACCCATTGAAAAAATAATAAGTCCTATGCTTCCTTATCTTTCAATTACTGTAGTATTATCCTACACTATTTAACTTGCTCTGCAGGTGGAAAGGCAGTAGCAAGCTTGATATCCATCACTTTTTACATATTTTATATAATATGCTATATAGCTAGAATATTAGTATAATAAGATTATATTATTTCATCATGGTTTTGAGAAGAATCTATAGAAAAAAAATTAAAAAATTAAAAAAAAAATTCCTTGCAAGTAAAGGTGTGCAGGAGGAGCTTGTGCAGGTTTGTCCACTTTGTTCGTGAAATTATCACTCAAGGAAGCAGACAAACGTGAATGCAGACTAGCACTAAGGTTTGTCTCTACTTTTCATTTCCTCTAGTATTGAGAGGAACCCACGAAAAAAGAGAGAAGGGATATTCAGGTTGACAGCCCATGATATATAATATTAATATGAAAAGTTTATGGTAATATAATACACTATATTTATTTGCTTTCCAATTACTAATTAATAAAAATGAACGGTTTCACCTCTTATATTTTTAGTGGTGGTTTTTATTCCCACATTTATTTTATTTACTGTATGGTGTAGGTTTATTACCCATACAACAATATCTATTTAAAAGGGTGGTGCGGGTTTATCGTCCACGCCTTTACTTTTATTTAAATGTATGGGGCAGAATTAGTGCCCATACAAGCACGTTTATTTTATCGCAAATTTACTTTTACTTAAAGTATGATGTGGAATTAACCCTCATACTTTATGAATTTACTTTACCGCACATTTAATTTTATTTAAGGTATGGTGCGGGATTAACGTCCATACAACAAGCAATTTAATTTATGAATTTACTTTACCGCACATTTAATTTTATTTAAGGTATGGTGCGGGATTAACGTCCATACAACAAGCAATTTAATTTATGAATTTATTTTACCGCACATTTACATTTATTTAAAGTATGGTGCGGGTTTATCGTCCATACCAGTAATTTATTTACCAGCAATTTATTTTATGGATTAATTGTGCTGTATGATGAGTTTTTTACAGTATGCAGATCAGGACCAGAAGTTCCTTGATCCTCATCATACAATTACATCAGGACTTGAAGATCCTTGATGATGATATTAATATGAGAGCTGGCAGTCTCTCCGGTACTATATTTGTAAACATGTGATTGGACTTGAGGGTCCTTGATCCCTGACATGTAAATAAGGACCTGGGGTTCCTTAATGATGTAACAGTACCGTATTGGTTCATAGTGCCGTACACATGGATGATAACTGTACTGGCAAATGTACTGTACACATGAATAGATACGTATTCATGACTTGATGAATAGTACCGGATATATGAATAGTGACGTATACATAAATATTAACCATTTTGGGTAAAC
>NW_023010503.1:0-11989 GCF_902201215.1 Prunus dulcis | reverse complement strand
TTTCACGAGGGAAGCCAAGAATTCAATCTCAGCTTCCACGTTTCCAAATTGCATCACCAAACTATGAATATAAAACAGTTTTAGAAAATGGCCAATATTAAAAATTATATACAGTCATGCTTCTATCTTATAATTGCAAGGGACTTACTTTGGGTCCTGGCGCCATTCCCAACAAAGTTTCAGCAACTTCCCCAGATCATCATGCGGAATCGCCTTCATTGGGTCTAACATCTTCAGTCCGGTTGTCTGTGCCCCAGTTTTTGGAACCAATTCACTGCCTTCAATGATCTTCCACTTCGGAATGATCCTCTTCCTTTTCCTTAATTGGACCCCTTGTGCCACAGCTTGACCTTTATGATTCAACCAGACGTTCAACTTAGATAGCACAGCTGTGGGTTGATCCAAATCAATGTCCCCGATACTAAACTCAAGCTGTGTCCCCTCCGTGCTCTCGCCAATGTCACCCCCAAGCAACATGACTTCATTATCTTCTTTCTCACATTGGTTTCTTTGCACTTCCTTTTCCTCACTTCTTTGTCTTTTCACTTCCTTGCCCTCCCTTTTTTTCCTTTGCAGTTTCTCAACCTTACTGCTCGTTCTTTTCACTTCCTCTCCCTCACTGCTCTGTCTTTGGCTTTTTTTTCCTTTGCTACTTTTTACTTGCACTTGCTCTCCTTCACTTGTTTTCCTTTGCCCTTCCTCTACCTCACTTGGTTTTCCTTGCACTTCACCCCCTTCAGTCCCCTCCTCTTCCTTTTCCTCTCCCTCATTTCTATTACTTGGCCCTTCACCCCCTTCAATCCCCTCCTCTTCCTTTTCCTCTCCCTCATTTCTATAACTTGGCCCTTCACCCCCTTCAATCCCTTCATCTTCCTTTTCCTCCCCCTCATTTCTGTTACTTGGCCCTTCATCCTGTTGAAGTAGGTCATCCATTTCCCCATATCCCTTAAATAGATGTGAGACGACACAGCGATTCGTCCTCTGTTTCAGGAAAGCTAGGTCCCTCCTTACTTCCTGCTCAAACTGAGGACCTAAACATTGGTCCAACAGTTTTTCCATCCGTATGACCTTTAAGTGAAGGATGTCTTTTTCCCGCTTTACTTGAAACAACTCGGACCTCAACAAGCTTACCACCTTGTTCAACTCATCAAGATCACCACATGAAGAAGGAATTGACTCTCCCGAGACAACAGCAGGGCGATCCTGTGGCCAACTCCAATATGGCTGTCTCATTTCCTCTTCACTCGGACATAGCGCCCGCAACTAAACTGACTGTTTCAGAATACAGACAAGAGTCATATTAAATCATTCTACTTCATAATTTCATTCAATCTTATCAATAGTTCCAAGGGCTGCAAACCAAACCTCTTTGCTCTGGAAAAAATAATTGTTCAACTTTCTCATCTCTGGAACAGACGTAGTAGTTCTCCATCGCAAAATACGCGGGACAACGGTCGGATCAACAACCTTGCAGTAATTCAGGTCCGCCATTCTAGGAATTAATTCATATACCCAAATCTACACAATTCAAATGACAAAAGTCATTATTTATGTTTTAAAGAAAAACAAAACATAACTGACATGAACATTATTACCATGTACCTGGAAAGCATTCGTGAAACCTTTAAAACTCCAGCCACTCCTTTGCGCTTCACCATGCTTATCCTTCTTGCCCTTCTCATTTCTCCGGCTTGTTCCCGTTACCTTACTTTTTCCCTTCCCTCTTCCCTCTTCATTTTCAAAGCTTTTCACATACTTTGTTGGTGCAAAAAATAGACTGTCTTGGGTTTTGTCAAAGGACACCGAACCCCACGGATACCTGTTGAACGCATCCAAGTCCTCTACAAGGGTCAGGTAATTTAGATTGATGTTCAAATGTTTGTCCCTTCCCAAAACCACTAACTCAGCAAAGTAAACAAAAGCTAGCTTGTAGATGTCATCTTCCTCTGTGCACCTCAGAAATGCTTCTTCTAAAGCATTGCATGTAATTCATTCGTCTATAAAATATCTTTCCCGAAGTCTGATTCCATCACTCTCTCCACTGGAAACTTCAGGCACTTCCCCAAAACGAAGCCCCGTGATCAAACAGAAATCCTGACGAGTGAACTGAGCAACGTCACACCCTAATAAGAAACTCAGTCCATCCAAGTCTTTCACACCCTGCCCCGCTACTCTACGCAACACAACCCCATGCACAATCTGCCCGCTAAACTGAATCTTATATATATTCAGAAGATGGCCAAAGCATGATGTCTTGAATTGTTCTAATTGTTCCGCACTCAACTTCGCTCGAAGTGCAGCTAGAGATGAATTTGCATGTGAGCAGTTGTTCACCTGTGACGAATATGCCTCTGCCTCTGGCCATACCAGCTCCACGTTGGATCCCATTTCCTCAAATACAATGTGAAATAACGTGAACACATATACTACCATGTATTTGCACAATCACAACTAGTCAACCAGGCACATTACAAATTTTACAAAGTACATGAGCATAGGGATTACTGATCACAGGCTTTAACATCATCAACGCAATGTGACACATTTTGTGCAAATACATGTTAATGCAATGCTTATGTGAATTACAAACAATTTCACCTGTTTTATTTATGGATCCATACTCGTGTGAGTGCAATCTAGGCAAGTTCTGCACTTCACACACATGACAATTATTGTCATTTCATACACAACACAAACTAAATAAATAAGAAATATAGTGGAAGGAAGCAAAGCAAAGCATCTACTCTGCTATCTGCTTGCTAAGCAATTGCCACATCCTTCTTTCTTTCTAGCTTTTTCTTCAGTCAGCCACAATCGTCATAGATCAACCTTTATTTCAAATGCTTTGCACTTTTATTCATGAGTTTATTATTATCTGTTCTCATTTATCATAGGCAAATTTAGTAACAAATGAAATAATATTTATTTCAAAAAATATATAAATTCTAGCGCCAGAGAGGTACTCTGCACTCTGCACTGCTTTAAATGTGGAAGGTTTTGAGGGCCTCCTCCAATTCAACACCATTATCTTATTCATATCATTACTAACATGTTATTGACATGTTATTGACTTTATTTTCATTCGTTTTTTAACATATACCCAAGCAAAAATTCACATGCAATTGAAGCACAAAGAAGAGATGCCAAATCCAACAACATTGATGGTACAAATTGGGGAAAACCATTACTCTAACCCTAAACTCAAATTCCATAAATTACTCATCAAATGCTTTGCACTTCTATTCATGAGTTTATTATTATCTGTTCTCATGTTTCTCAGGAAAATTTAGTAACAAGGAAATCATATTTATTTGAAAAAATATATTTACATATTCTAGCGCCAGAGAGATAATCTGCACTATGCACTGCTTCAAATGTGGAAGGTTTTGAGGGCCTCCTCCAATTCAACACCATTATCTTATTCAGATCATTATTGACATGTTATTCACTTGTTATTGACTTGATTTTCATTCTTTTTTTAACATATACCCAAGCAAAAATTAACATGCAACTGAAGCACAACGAAGAGATGCCAAATCTAACAAAATTTATGGTACAAATTGGGGAAAACCATTACTCTAACCCTAAACTCAAATTCCATAAATTACTCACCAAATGCTGGTTATTGCAAGGCGTCTGTGTGGGGTGTTTCTGTTTCTTTGCTCCACAAATGGAACCTACCACTTCCAACGAATACAGCTTCTCTCCTTCCCCTTCCACTGCTTCGCCCCTTCACTGATTTGGAATCCACACCTTTGCCCCTTCTACTCAAAATAACTACTTTTTCAGGGTCTGGAGAACGGAGTGGCGAATCGTTGCCTTCAACTGTCGTTAGCCGTTGCCTTCATTGGGTATCTCAGACCTCTGGGTTTTAGAGAGATGAGTTTTTTCTGTTCAAACTTCGAAATTGCCTCTTCTGCTTCTTTTTCGGACGTCTTTCCCTCTTCTTCTTCTTTTTGGACGTGCTGGATATTCAATTCGGGTTTGGGTTCCCCACCTACCCAATTGTCAAACTTTATCTCAATTCTCCCCAGCCCTTGGATTGATCTGATGGCTATAAAGTGAACCCCTTATAACTTTCCACTCATTATAGTCAAGGGGGTGAGGATAAGACCTTTGCAATTTCACTTTTATAGCTTTCACCTCACCAAGACCTAGGTACAAGTACACTTAATAAATCTTGACACTGGTACCTAAAGTAAACGTCTAGCACGAATAAATCTTTTCCCCATTCTACATGAAAGAGTAGGACTAAAAATGCAGTTTTCTTGATATTAATTATGCTTTCTTTTATAGGTGTACATATCCTTTAAAATTTTAGCACAAACATGAACTTATTTAATTGCATCTAACAATAGAATATTAATTTTTACATGTTTAAAAAGATCCAAAATTCTGGAGTTTTGACCAATTTCTTTTGAGGAAGCAAATAGTGTTGGGGAAAAGTATTTTTGACTCTTAATTTCTTTTGTATATTTAATAGCCAAAATGTTAGTTAACTTAGAAATTTGACTCTTAATTAGAAATTTGACTCTCTTAATTTCTTTATTTTCTTCAAAGAATTGACTAAACAAAGAATCATACATTTGAGTTTGCTTTTGGGGCTTCCGCATTAAAAGCTTAAAGAGTACGATCCTACTAATGGTTTAGAATTAAATGAATTAGCTTACCTAAGCCGACTCCCTAATACTTGTCAAATCACACCCCAACCTTGAGTTTTGATTGAGCTTGGCTATAGAGTATTTTACCAGAGCAACATATAAGAAAGGGTAACGTGTATTGATGGGGTCGACGTCTATTAGAGAAGTGGTACATAATGTAGTATAAAAATGTGATATGCCTAGTATTTTTCTATAAGAAGGGACACTACATGTCGAAGGCCACATAAGTCCTTGTGATTATTCAGGCTGGAGCTTATCAAAGATAAACCTCAAATATTACCTTCAACTGGATTACAGAGGTATATAGTTTGATATATAAATTATTCTAATCAAATATCACAAAAACAAAATGCAAGAACAATTTTATTCGTTAAACAATTATACATCACGGATAAACCTCAATTGGCTTAAACATGAATATTACAAGCGTATATGTAAATTGTTCCAAACCAATACAAGCCGGAGAGGAGAATATCAAGGATAAACCTCAATTAGATACCTTAAACCGCAAATGGGAGTTATCTTATAGTCGCTGAAACCTGCATCAGAAAATAGCTTAGCCCATTCTTTCTCAGTCCTTTCTTTTCCTGTAAACAACACCATCATCAACATATCGAAGAAGAGCTGCGGCTCAATTGATTGGTCATCTCCCTTCTGCTTCATTACCATGTCGATGATAATCACCTTGCCTTTCTTTTCCTTCCTTGTAATTGCCTCTTTAGATCGCTGAAGTATTTTTATACATTCTTCATCGGACCAGTCATGCAATATCCACTGCTAGTCATGAGCAGTCACCATTCATAAGAGACGGATATACAAATAGAGAATTTCGATCTTAAACAATTATTAAGATATATAATAAAAATGATACTAGTCGGTGCTATAATAAAAATGGAATATGACCTTTATCTATCACTACTCTAAAACTCCACCATGTACATAAAATTTGAAGATAAAAAAGATAAAAACGAAAACAAAGCAAAAGGAAAGGGTATAAACAAAAAACATGTAGTTAAGGGAAATAGCATACGTGTTAAAAATAAGGCCAATCGTATGTTTGTTGGGAAACATTATCTATGCTATGTGTTCAATTTCTTTGCTTCTTCAAATAATTCAAATTATTATAGCTTCACAAGTTTGAAGGGGAAATGTCCTAATCCGGTGTTAACTAATTTCTTAGCTTAAAATATCTGCAGCAGGAGGGTAAAATTTAAAAGGTTTAATGAGTGGTCCTTGTTACTTGCATGCATGTAATTATCACATGCACCGACACCATGAAACTAGAAGGGATCTAAAATATCACCATACACCATGAAATCACATTCTACAATGAGAAGGAATTTTCAATGTCATATTAACTTACTTACTGATTGCTCTCAACTGCTCGTGTATATGCATATATAATAACTTGATTGGGGGTAACATAATCAACGAAATGTACGTACCTTCATTAAAATTGCATCTGTGGGAGGAATGGCCTCAAACATGTCCCCTCCAAAAAATTTCAAGTTCTTACTCCCTTTTAGGTCAGCGACCACATGTGGGAGATCAAATACAATGCATTCCACATGGGGAAATACATCAGCAATGGCCTTGGACATGGTTCCTATACCACCCCCAACATCAACCAAGGACTCCAATCCCTCAAACACCCCCTTATACTCATTACTCACCACCTTCGAGATTAGTCGAGCATCACTAGCCATGGAATCATTGAAACTGTGGGAAAGACTTGGCTCGAGGTTCCCCAAATCCCAAAATGTTGTCCCATGCGCCGTGAAACATGCTGTAGGGTCATCATTTTGGAACCAAGTGCTAAAGTAATGCCACGGTTTGGTTATAAAAGGATCAAGCTGGCCAAGTAAGAAGGGTCTTGCGCTTAAGGGATCGTCCTTAAGAAGGAGCCTGGAAGCATCCGTGAGCACATAACCTTCTTCCTCATCAAGTTCACTCAGCTTTTGGCGACAGAAGAAGCCCGAGTGCACTAAGATTCGCATGAGCCGGTGGACACAATTGGATTTTTTTGGGTGGATTGGCAATGCAGATATAAGATCAGAAAGGCTCATGGGATTGCCATGTTTCTTTATGATGTCTGGTATACCTAGTTGAACTGCACATTTGAGAGACATAGGGTTTATGAAACTGAAAATGCAATTCCAAATGTGGGCTTGAGCTTGGAGTAGGTTGGCAGAACTCATTTCGTTACTCAAATCCATGTATTTGGCTCGAGATTAATTAGTGCGGGATAGCATGGCTATCCAGATAAATTTATATAGGCGTGGAACTTAATGCCAAAATTGGAAATTGCAAAAGGGTTCTTATTGCAAACCTAAGCTCTACGAACGTGCAGGCCTTTCCAGAAAAGTATAAAGAAAAGTAAGAACTAGGCCTACATACTATATGGGTAATATATATTCGGTATTGGGTACTAATTTAATTTGCAATTGTGTTTGTTAAAAAAGAAAAAAGTAATGTGTTTTTTATGCTTCAACGTGCAAGATTGAAAGTGTCTATGGGTCGAATGTACATGAATAATATAACAAATATTAGGCTAGTTAGGAAGAGGTTTGTAGTTTAAATGATTAAGAATATTTACCTAGCACCTGTGTTCCTAGGTTCGATTCGCCCCATCCTCACAACAGCTTCTATAAAAAAAAAAAAAAATTGTTAGCCTGGTTAGAACTTTACAATATTATGGGTCAGAAATTGAGGGATGGCGACATGTCCCAAACTGGAAGAACGACATGACGTAGCACGATCTTAGTCATGCAAACCAATGTTGGCAATCGAGCAGAAATGGCAATGGAAGCCATGTGCCTTATCTCTTTCTAGGCCTACCATTTGGTTTTGGTCAGAAATTGAACCGACTAATAACTCCAATTGTCTTGGTATTGGGAACCAATTTTAGTGATGCACACTGGCTATTTGCAATGGAGCATTAAAATGACAATGGAAGTCATGTGCCTTATATCTTTCTAGGCCTACTATATATTTTCTTTTGAACAGAAATTGAACTGACTAATAACTCCAATTGTTTTGGTTTTGGGATGTCGACATGTTCCGAACCCAAAGAGCGATGTAGCACAATCTTATTGATGCACACTAGCTATTTGCAATGGAGCATAAATGCAGATGGAAGACATGTGCCTTGTCTCTTTCTAGGCCTACTATTTGGTTTTGCTCAGAAATTGAACTGACTAATAACTCAAATTGTTTTGGCTTCACATGTGGACCATTATGTGGTGTTTCCACATGAGGGGTCGTGTTGAACAATATATAGTCTCACATCAAAATGTTCACACAACATATAAGTGGTTCTACTGCTAATAGAATCAAGACCTTTTGTATAAAACTCTACACTTACTGAATATGAAGGTGATTAAGTTGGGGACAATATTGATATATGTTGCTGGTAGTGGACCACTAGCATGTCGCTCTTAAATTTATCATATATTATTTATATATTATATAATATATATCTAGAAAATGTTCTCATGTGAAATTGTTTGGGCCTAAATTTGGCACACCAAAAAGAAATCCAAGAAGCAGGCCCGTAGTGAGAAACACTTACCCAGTCCCAAAAAGCCCAAAAGAAATAAGCTGTCATCCGGGCTTTAAAAAGATCAGCCCACAGAAGATCAAAGAGCCCATCTATATTCAGAGATTTTGCTCCAAAGCAACACACCATCTTCCAAAAGATTCACAGTTCACGCTTTCTCAGTTAGAGCGGGAAACAGGGAATTATTCAAAGAAATACAAGAAGAAAAACAAACCGCCATGAAAAAAACCCAAACGGTGGCGTTGGTTGAAACAAAAGCAGCCGCCCAGGAAACCAGGGAAGGGATTGCTATAGGAAGTGACTACTGGGGGCCTATCTGCCATAATTGATAAAAATCTTTCCTGCCTTACGTTTTGGGAGATCTTTTTGCCGCCCATTATTAAAATCTAAAAACCACTTCCAAAGAGGATCTCTTATAAAAACAAAAGCAGGCAAGAGAGAAAAGACACTCAACTCATCAACAAAAAAACAACAGCAAGAAAAAGCCAAGAGCCCACTTGAATTCCAAGGTTCAGAATTAGAAGACAAGTCTTCTAGAAAGAGATCCCTCGTTACAAATTTGGTTCAGCAAGAATCAAGATAAGCAAAGTTTGAAGTTTTCACAAACGTGGAGACCCCAGAAAACTCAGGTAGAGCCCTGCTCAAGCAGAACAACTCTCGTAGTGCAATCCCCAGCTCAACAGACCATCGAGAATAAGTCACTTCTGTCCCTTTCAAGCAGAAGAAGCTGCAGTTCTGCCCATCCAAAAGGCCTCACAAAACGTGAAGAAAACTTAAAGCTCTGCCAAAATCCAACTTTGGTATCGATTTGCAGGTCAGCCTAGCATTTGAAGTCACAAAGCAGTGCGGACCGACTCAGATATGTCCAGTCCAGCCTATATCGGAACCTTCCATTCAAGCGGAAACGAAGTTCCGACAGTCTTTTAACTTGTCTAGAGTTAAATATGTATATTTATTATCTTGTAAAAGGCAGTTCTGCCTGAAACAACCCACTTCTATCAAACATTTCTGGCCAGAACAGCCGTTTGATACTGAGATAAATTGTGAAAGTCCTTACCAGTCTAAGGCAGGAAAAGAACTTGCTTGGGAGATATTCCTCACCCAAATTCACAATCGTTTGTTTTTTAGGAGTCAGTAACTTGGGGCGCAAGTTATCTTTTCTAAAATAAGTCTGCTAGAATTTACGTTGCTAGCAGTGGCACGCTCGCACACCAAAGAAAGCTGACTTATTGACCAATACATGGTCTCCAAGCCAGTGGGGAACTTCGCCCTTCCATCACAGGAGCCAAATGCAAAAACGGGTGAACAATTTGGCACGCCCAGTGGGACTTCTCAGTATACATACTCTGACAGAGCCGTTCACAGGTTTACAAATACAGGAAGCTCTAGCCAGAATTCACACTAGATATGGAGACAAACCAGATGGCTCGCAGGGAAGGTCCCGAGTCAGAAGAAAGCGATGCTAGACAGTCAGCTCGCGGCAGCACAGGAAGGAGACGTTCTGGAACTAACTCCAGGAGGATGAATCAGATACAGGAGTCAATACTATGACAAGAAGTCACGGTCCAAAGGAACCAAGACACTCTCAATAATATGACAGCAATGATGCAGTGGCAGGTTAACAGGCAGTTCCGGAAAGACCGAGAGATCGCCATGGCCAGAATCCCAAACCCTGACGCTGTGGTCCAACAGTTAGATCTCCCTTACGGTCCTCCGCCAGGACTGGCATGGCCATACCAGGAAAATCCTTTAGTTGCACAGGTTGCTGGATTCCCAGATCACAGGGAAATCCAAGCTGGCCCAAGGGAAGGAGTCCCTCCTAATCAAGAACACGAGGTCCCAGCCCGACCAGATGACCTTGCACTGGTTCAGCAAAACCAGCCAGAACCTCAGCCCATTCCACCCTTGGTGGCCCAGCATGATCAACCTGTGGCATTTCAGCCAGAACCACCGGCAGTATTACCATATAGACCCAGAAGAATGGACCCTAATCCATTCCCCCCACCTGCAAGAGGGAGGAGAGGCAGAGGAGGGAATAACCTTTTTGCTAATCATGACAGGAATAGACCAGGGGCAAACTGGAGGAATCACCTGGACATCGAAGAACAGGAAGGACACAGAGAAGAACCTCCACTCAGACCATACAGGATAGAACCCAGGATCGATTACATCCAGCCAGAACAGGGACAAAATCTTCCCCCCGTCAACGCTTTGAATGACATAGGGGCATTGCAGAGAATGATCAGGGAAATCATGGAACCCGAGGCTAGAAGAGGAGAAAGGCCTACTTACAGAAAACCATATCCAGCCTACATCGATCAAATACCATTGCCTCCAGGTTTCAAAGTACCAAACTTCACCTTGTTCAACGGGGAGGATCCTCATGCTTCCTCAGTTGAACATATAGGCAGGTTCTCCGTCCAATGCATAGCTATTGAGAACAACCCTCTGCTGAAATTAAGACTTTTCGGCAATTCTCTCTCTGGACAGGCTTTCACCTGGTATACCAGCCTGCCAGCTAATTCTGTGCAAAGTTGGGAACAGATGGAAAACGTCTTCCATGACTATTATTACAGGGTCCAGCCAGAGGTCACCATTAGTGACCTAGCTTCCCTCAAACAAAGTGAGGATGAACCGGCCCAAGACTTCATAACCAGGTTCAGGAAGCTCAAAATGAAGTGCCGAATCCCCATGGAGGAGAGACATTTCATCCAAATGGCCCAAGCCGCCCTTAGAATCTCTCTCAGGAAGAGATTCGATGGAACATTGTTCGGGGACCTGGCAGAACTGGCTGATAAGGCATCCAAGTATGAGGAATTACTCAGGGAAGAACAGCAGAGAAGGAACTCCTCTAAAGGTACTTATTACAAAACCCCTTCCTCTTCAGTCCACCTGATTGGGGTGGAGTCACAGGAAGATACAGAAGAGTCAGAAGAGAAAGAGGTTTCAGTGGCAGAAATGGCAAAACTAAAACATCCCATTAGTTGCAAAGCCCTTACAAAGCCACCTAAAGACCAAAAGCCCCCGCCGTTTACAGGAGGATTCGTTCCAAATAAGCCAATGCAGAACAAGGTTTACTCTTTTGATTTAACCAAGGTTGATGCTTTGTTCGATGAAATGCTGCTACAGAAGGCAATAGAAACGCCCCACAGAATACCCAAGCCGGAAGAACTCAAGGGCAGACAGTACTGCAAGTGGCACAACTCTTGGAACCATTCCACCAATAGTTGTATCGTTTTCAGAGACGTGATACAAGAAGGAATAACGGCAGGAAGGTTGAAACTGGCAGAAAAACCTCCATCGGTCACGACAGATCCTTTCCCTCAACCACAAGTCAATATGGTCAACTTGAATTGGCCAGAACAGAGGGAAACTCAACCAATAATAGATGCTAGTTGCAGCAGAAGCAGAAGAATCATAAGGGAAACCAGTCAAAGACCAAGAGCCACCATATCGGCTGGGGGAGTGCTTTGTAGCAGGTGCAAATGTGAGATAGAGCTAGAAGTCGTTCTAGACAGGAAAAATCAGCCCACACCTAGCGTCTTCGATAGGATCGGAACCTCATCCCGAGACAAAACAAGACAGAAGAACTGTTTTAGGCCTGCGCAATCCAGCGAAAGGGGAACGGAGCAGCCCAGAAGGGAAATATCAATCAAGACACCCGGGAACGAAAAACCCTTGGCGACGATCATAGAGGGCAGATGGTACTCCGTAGGGAAAAGCGGTAGACCAACTCTGGAGTTAACCATAACTCAGAGAAGAAGAATCC
>NW_023010502.1:0-12030 GCF_902201215.1 Prunus dulcis | reverse complement strand
GTCATTTTGCATTTCAGCACCTCCTTGCTGAACTCAGAGCTAACCAACGGCAGGATGAACAAGATGGCACCAGCATCCTTCCAGGCACCTCTTTGCCGAAGCTAGCTCCCAGCTCTACTTTATTTCTTGCTGACCGTCGAGGATCCCGAACCACTTACGTGCACAAGCTAGGCTCCTCCTTGCTGAACGGTACCAGCTCCCTCCGATCAAAACTGGCACACCCGTGGGCCCTCACGGTTCTCACACGACGACCCTTGCCCAAGATTTTCTCAAACACCCCCTTGAAACCATGAGCTGCCTAGTCCCCTTTCGCCGAAACCCTTTCCAAACGGCGGGTCTTATACAATACATACACTCTTAGTCCTAAACCCTAGCTATAAAACTACAGGGGCCCAGCTATAAAAACAAAAATATAAACGGTCATAGCTACTCCCTTGCTGAACAGCAAGGGCTATATGAGTTCTTCATTGTCACATCCCAGGATCGGCTCTGCCGTAGCACGCTATTGTCCGCTTTGGGCCCTTCTCTCTGCCTGCACGCTTTGTTTCTGGGAGCTCACGAGCAACTTCCCAGTGGGTCACCCATCCTGGGATTGCTCTAGCCCCTAACTCGCTTAACTTCGGCGTTCCTACGACTCCGAAGCCCGTGAGCTCCCAAAAGGCCTCGTGCTAGATGGATGCGGGTGTGCACATATAAGGCACATCACCCCCTCTCCGTTGGTTGGTGTGGGATCTTACATTAATACTCTTCTCACCACACCCCAGCTTCACGTTGCCAAGACCTAGCCCCTATGGAAGGCCCAAGTCGCAACATCTTCGACCTTGTTGAAGATATTATCCAAGCCCAAATGTTGCTCAATCAAAACCCATGACTTAGGCCCTTCCTAACATCTCCCAAGTGACTGAAAGATAGGCCCACGCATCACCCTGGCTTGCTTGCCGAACGGCAGGCACTGGGCTGCCACAATTAGAGACCCACAAGTCTTCCCACACCAAAAAAAAAAAAAGGCTAGGACCTTGCCGAACGACAA
Source organism: Prunus dulcis (assembly GCF_902201215.1). Lineage (NCBI taxonomy): Eukaryota > Viridiplantae > Streptophyta > Magnoliopsida > Rosales > Rosaceae > Prunus > Prunus dulcis. The sequence goes on along the minus strand of NW_023010502.1, from coordinate 11,000 downwards.
GGGCCATGGAAGGAGAAGAGAGCCCCCAAAATTTTTAAAAGCCTCAGCCTGCCGAAGGTCTAGCTTTCAAGCTTTCCAAACAACAACAACAACAATAAAAAAGCTAGGACCTTGCCAAACGGTAAGGGCCATGGAAGGAGAAGAGAGCCCCCAAATTTTTCAAAAGCCTCAGCCTGCCGAAGGTCTACCTTCTGAGCTTGCCAAGAAAAAAAAGGCTAGGACCTTGCCGAACGGCAAGGGCCATAGAAGGAGAAGAGAGCCCCCAAATTTTTCAACGGCCTCAGCCTGTCGAAGGTCTAGCTTCCAAGCTTTCCAAACAACAACAACAACAACAACAACAACAACAACAACAACAAAAAAGGCTAGGACCTTGCCAAACGGCAAGGCCCACAGAAGGAGAAGAGAGCCCCCAAATTTTCCAAAAGCCTCAGCCTGCCGAAGGTCTAGCTTCCGAGCTTTCCAAAAAAAAAAAAAAAAAGGACTCACTCACCCAATCCTTCCCTTGCCGAAGCTTAGCCCCTAAAACCCACGGACCCAGCTCCCAGCCTGCCTGCAGAATGCCCAGGTACCCAGCTACCAACAGTTCTAGAGGCTCACACAGCTTGTATCATACATTCCATGTGTTGACGCAACTCCTACCTTGCCAACTTGGGGGACTAGGGAGTGCCCTACGGCTCCCAATGAAGCTGGAATGCTCGGTCACGATTACACAAAAACTCACAAGTTCCCAACTTAGAAGTTACTTCTTGACCGCGAACTTGGGGGACTACTGTTTACACCACAGTGAACCGAGCAGACCCAGCATCAAAGCGACTAGCACCAAGGCAGCCACGCCTTCTTCCCTGCCGAAGGAAGACACACTTCCGAGGTGCCAGACACCTGCCGAAACTCCCAATTGCCAAACCTAATCTCCAGAACACGTGTCGCCACCACGACGACTTGCACAAAGTCACACATTGAAACTTTGTGCAAACCTCCTACTTTCACCTCCCTATAAATAGGGAACACTACAGAAGTAAAAAGGATAACTACTTTCTCACTTTTACTGTTACTCTACCAAAGTTACCACTTATAGCTGACTTAAGCATCGAAGAGCCTTCGGCCAGCACCACACCGGTGTCCGAAGCTTAACGATTGCTTCTCCCATTTTGTCTTCTGCAGGTCCCTCACCAGCCTATTTCACAAAGGGCCTTAGCCCTCTTCTCTGCTGAAGACTCCATACACCTCATCACTAAGTTGGACTCAATATTGGCCGGGCCATTTTGCGCATCAACAAACAACTTCATTTATAATATTTAAAATATATATGTATATGGTATAGCTTTAGATTTTGAGTTATTGATTCATATTGTTGACATTAAATGTATAATTTCCATGGACGTTGTTAGACAACTTTGAATGGAATTTAGGATTCACTGTTCGATTTGGTATCACCTATGTAGATTACAACGATATGCTTAAGAGGCACCCAAAACTCTCAGGGCATTGGTTCAAAAGTTTCCTTAAAAAGTATTGAAAATTTCTGATCATATTCGTCATTTAATTCAATAATGTGAATTTTATGTATGTACAATAATCGTAGGGATTCCAAATTTGTGTGCATTCAATAATTTCAATTTTAGTCCTTGTATAAGATTAAAATTGCATTCAACCCCCTTGTAAAATTAAACATTGATTTTTAGTCCTCTGATGAGTGTCAACATACACATAATTATGAAACTAATTTGTTTGTAGTCCTTTGACTAATTGTCTCAAATTTGAGTTATTTATACTAACACCTCTTTAGGTTTTTCGTGTTTTCACAAAACCCTTAGAGGTCTTAGAATCCGTGACAAACTCTGCTTCCCGTCCGACATCTACGCGACGTCAGACCTACTTTACTAAAAAGCCACATAACCCCAATTTAAAAAGATAAACTGTTTGACTCATGCCGAAAATTCGGCAGAGTCTCATCTGTAACTGGAACGATTCCCACATTTTCAATATGTAGAAAAACAATAAAATAACAATCAAGACTCTTTTATAAGGCCATTCTAGTACTTTTCGAAGGGTGAAACTACCTAGGAAGACTAACGGACAACCGAGGGGTCAAACTTCACATGTTGGTTAACCTGGCCCATGAGGCCCACGATCTCCGATTTTCGATCCGAAAGTTCCTACAAGTTCAACAAAGCCTATTCAACACGTCATATAAGTTTGGTCTTGATCGAGCCGTCGGATCTAAGCCCATCGCAAGATCGGACGGCTATCGCTTCGTCTAACCCTGGAATCATTGATTCATAGTATCCGGTACTCCGATCCTTGATCCGCAAATTCCTACATGAACCTAGAGGTACAGAGAAAGACATACTTGAAATTGGGATCGATCGAATGTGTACTGCACCTAATATGCGATATCAAACCCGGATATCGCATATTAGGTGCAATACCCATTCGACTGTCAAACGATAACCCATTCAAAATCAGAGCATACCGTCGTGCTCAGGATGACAAGGATAAGATTTTAGAACCTAATGGGCCGACACCCAGTGGTCCAAGCTTTGCCACCAGCCGCCGGTAGCATCTGGGTGACCGAAAAACTCAAAATCAACAGGCAATATCTATACCATTAGAATCAGACTACCTAGGGAATCAACTTTTGTTCTTGGACCAAGGCCAAAAACTAACCAAAACTAGCTGGAATGAAACCAAAACCGTCGGCAAAAAATGGGCATTTTGAACTATCCGCAAAACCTCAAAATTGATCTACAGTACCTAAATAAACAAATAGAGCATAATGAGGGGATGAATTTCCATACCTCATACTACGGAATTGGTCGTCAGAATCGTAGGAAAATGCAAGAACATTGCCGTAAAAACCTAACCCTTTTAGTGGCCTGGAAGTCAAACAGTCAGTGACTGCTGCGAATGGCATAAGGAGAAAAGGAAGAAGTCACGGGCGAGAAGGAGAAGATAAAGAGAATTGGCCTGGTTATCGTATTAAAGGTACTGTAGCAGTATTGTTTGCTACAGTAACAAATTTCAAAATTCCATTTTTACCCTTTTCGTTTCTAGACCTTTACGAAGTCACTACCACTTAGAATTGAGCGTGTCGCCTATCAACGAACTCATATTGACGAGTTCCCCGCAATGATGTCACTCTTTTCCCCAAAATCCTTTCGGAACAAAAAGTAACTAAAGTGCCCCTACCATGCAAGGGCAAAATTTTAATTTCACAAATAGATAAATTGAATAAAACGATTAAATTGGGTCGGGGGTGTTACATCTCTGCTCCGTCATCGAAAATCCTTTGTTGTTTGAAAAGAGAATTCTCAGATCCTACTATCTCATTGCACCTTGATCTTTCTGCTTTATAGAGTTAGGATTTAAGTTGGGAGGAGTTAATCCAACAAGCCAAGAAATAGGACGTCAAGCCCCTGCACCAAGTCATGACGTTGGGAGCAAAACCCATGCAGCAAGCAAACGAAGAAGCTGGTACCCAGCCATTGTGAAGAAGTTGCTCTAGTTTGATTTTTTGGTTTTAGTTAGGATTGACTCTTTTTTTTTTGTTTTCCTTTTGTTTTTATTTTATTATTTTATTGTGATTGGAAACATATTAATTCCGAATCTGGCATATGGGGTAGGCATGGAAGAGATGGAGAGGATGAAGGAAAGCATCTTTTTTTTTCATTGGGGCAAGCGGACAATGCGTGTCTGATGGGTTGGTTTTTTCCTTTTTACTATTTTATTTGTAGTATAATAATGGGTATGAGACTACGGTACAATTCTATCCAAACAGTATTCTAATACCATGAAGGGTATTTTTAGTCTATGCAGAAGTATTGTTATATATGGGTTTAGGTTTTTTTATTTATGAATTTTTGGAGTTATGTGAAACCAATTTGAAATATGAGAGGGTGTTCATGTAATTTTAGGACCTCAAAGAGTTTTGTGAAAACACGAAAAACTTCAAAGAGGTGTTAGGATAAATAACTCTTTGAATTTTCACCCATTTGTTTAAATTCCTTTGTACTTTGACCATTATACCACAATGACAAAATTTATGAAATTTAGTGGCCCACTATTTAGAGGCTATAATACAGTTGGTAATTTTTAACAACAATATTAAAACCTTGCAAGTGCACAAATCAAATGATAATATAGTAAGCAAGTAAAGGTCGTTCCCACAGATATTGTAATCTAAAGATACGTTTATCAATGTCACACAACGAAAACTAAAACACAATTAAACACGAAAACAAAATAAAGATTGAAACCATAAGGACTTCCACACACACGCAAACACCAAGGGGGGTTTTGATTTGATTTTGTAAATAAAACAAAACAAGGAAAACAAAACAAAACCAAATTTAAATTAGAGTTTAAGAGAAATTGGTTTAAAATCAGTCAAGAACAATAACTAGGACTCACTATCCACCTCCAAACAATCAATTAATTCATAAACAATAATAGATAATCAATTTCTAGCAAGCATATGATGATGACACTCACAACAAGATCAGGGCATTTGACTCAAGTTGTATGATTCTCTCTTAAGTGTATGTAAAGTGTATGGCATTTACATCAATACATGTATTCTTAATTGAAATCCAGTATGGCATTTACTCAAATTAACAATCAAGAATCCATTAAGATCAAAGAGAATAAGAGTGTTACAAAAATCCTAAAACATGGCATTTGTTATTACGAATTCAAGAATCGATTTCTCATAACTAGTCTTAACCCAATTATTCGTTGCAAACAAGAATACCTTCAATATGGCAATTGACCTATGTTCAACAACAATTTAATTCTAATGCATACTTCAAAGTTAACTACTCAAAGAAAACAAAATATCAGAATTCACATAACATAGAGAAACCAAAATCATCATGCTTGTAGAAACTGAAAAATCCATTCAAACTTGTTTATAGAATTGAAATCATGTTTATGGCTTCAAGATTAAGCCCTTACTAAAAATAAATTAGTTACTCATGTATTGGATGAACTCAAAAATAAATACATAAGAACTGAAAACTAAAGAAGAAAGGAAAGAAAGAACTTGTTGGCAACTTTCTCCTCTTGCGCAGTTGATCTCCTTAGGAAGTGAATCCCTTGTATGGGGGCCTTAGCTAGACTTTTATATGACTTATATCAGAGTCCTAAACCCTAAAATTGACTGAAAAGTCGTCCAAGAAGTCTGGGTAAACAAGGAATCCAAATAGGAAAGTAAAGATCACAATTCCTAACTCCACTGGGAAATACAGCTCAGCCCAATTGTCACACGATTTGGGGATTTTGGGCCCTCTAGAAAAATCAATAAAAATATATTTTAGAAAGATAAATGTCTTATCTTTCCAACCATATATAGCACGTAACTTGAAAAATTCAGGAAGGCTTCCGTTTCTTCACATGCTCGTAACATGTATGAAACTGTCCTGTCTGCACGTAGGCTAACTTTACTTGTAATACTGTATCAATTGGCTTGGTAGAAATTTCTAGAAAACTCATAGATTGAACTTCAAGATGTTAGCTTTCATCTCCAATTGGCCTTGTGCTAAAATTCCTCTGAAAATTTAATTTTCTCTTAAAAACCTTCTAAGAGCACAGAAAAGCTAAAAATCAGAAAAGTAAAGTAATAAGCCATTTTTAAATCTAATTCTCCTACAAAACCTAAGTAAAAAGAGTATATAAATGAGTATATTTATGGATTTACCAAGTACAGCTCTAGTCATGATCGCGTATGCACAAACTAATCTCTAATCGAACTTGAGGCTCAACTTCAATGACTCTAATTGTCTACTTGTTAGAATCTCATAAAACATCATCCTAACCAAAAAATAATCAATCAAATTGGAAATTATCTAATTGTTTAGTTATGATGAAATAAATAAACGAACACAATTATGAAAAGTTGTAAAAAAAGAAGAAAAAAGGATGACAATCAAGAACTGAGTCTTACGAGAAAGATGAGGATATTGTTGTAAGCTTGGATAGAGAAGTTTTTTATTCTCTTTGTAATTTTTTTTTTAGGGGGTAACCATGCTTAGATGGGTTAGAGATCATCATAGAGGTTGCCTCTTTCTTTTCTTTTTTTTGTCAATCTGATAATATCAGGGCGAGGAACGAATACCAGTTATAAAAGCACAAGTCTAAAAGACAAAGGAGCAATAAAAAAAAATATATATATCTTAAGTGATTCGAGTCATGATGTTTGATTTTATATTGAATTACGCAGAAATCTAGGCATTCAAAAAATAAGAAAGGGAATTTCAAATGTTTAAGTACATAATGGTAAGATGTGAAATTGAGATGGAATATGAAAAGAAAAAAAGAGACAACAATATGAGAGAAGAATTGCAGACAATAGAGAATTTGTGCTTTAAACAAAGAGAAACAAAGAAGCCGAACACATGGATTACTGCGGAGGCGCACATTCCATCTTCTACTGGTGCTTTAGCATTAAAATTTTCACATTAATAAAAGTGAAAAAGTCATTTTTGGGCCTATTAGTTTACCACTTTTATCACTAAGACCTCTGTAATTTTAATTTGATCAATTTTGTCCTTGTAGGACAAAGCCCAATTTTTTTTTGTCAAATTACTCTAATATAGAGGGGCATTTCGGTCCAATCTTGTATTCCCTCCACAACCATTCCCCAGCTAGAGAGAGAGAGAGAGAGAGAGAGAGAGAGAGAGAGAGAAATGCCCTTTCATATTAGAGTAAATTGACAACAAATTACGAACTGTCCTTGCATTGCTTAGAATTGAAACTACAGGGACCCTAATGGTAAAAATGGTAAACTACAAAGACCAAAATGACTTTTTGCCTTAACAAAATAAATTCATTCTACATGTAGATGCATGTCAAAATAAATAATAGCATTGATTCTATATAAAATTCTAGGAGACTACAAAAAATATTTAAAAAATGATTTCGGAAGGGAAGTCAATTTTAGAGAAAAGAAGAACGTGAAGAAGTGATAATAATTTTCAACCTGTGCGTAGTTAGCGTACATGGAAAACTCATCCTTGAATACTTAGAGTCCAATAAGATAAACATGCAGTGATGACTTTTTTAAATAAAATAAAATAAAATTCAAGCCGTTTTTTCCTTTTGCTAATCTTTTGACGTTTTCAAAAGATGATGTAATTTAGGACATGAAGGGAAATCTCGTGTAATGTTTCAAAGCATTCCTTGAATCAATGTAATTTACTTGCTACATGAACACAAATCTCAGGAGTTACATGTGGTGAGCTATGCTACGTAGTGAGCTATCCAATATGTGATCAAGATCTTTTCCTTGAATCATGTGAAATATAAGGAGCTGAATATCATACACTAGTAAAAAAAACCCCTTGCGCGACCAAATTTTGCGCGACGAAAAACTATTCGTCGCACAAAGTCACTTTGTGCGACGAAACAAAAAACTTCGTCTCTCAAAGTATTGCGCGACCAAATTTTGCGCGACGAAAAACAATTCGTAACGCAAAGTCACTTCGCGCAACAAACTTTTGCGCGACGACAATACATCCTCGCTCAAAGTATTGCGCGACCAAATTTTGCGCGACGAAGTTATTGTTTCGTCCCGCAAAGTAATTTGCGCGACACACTTTTGCGCGACAACAATACATCATCGCTCAAAGTGACTTTGCGCGACGAAACAGTAATTTCGTCGCGCAAAGTCCTTATAAAAATAAAATATATATATATATTTTAAAATCTTTGCATGACGTAATCCAAACATTTCGTCGCCTAAACTAATTTATTTTTGTTTTTTATTTTGTATGCATATAACACTTAAGAAATTAAACAGTATATATATTTATTAAGTAGATTTAAATTTATTATTTTAGATCGGATAGGATTTTTGTTAGAAAAATATATTATTGTTGTTCAGATTGGGTTTTTGTTAGAAAATATATATTTTAAATTGACGATCAAATTAGTTCATTGTATTCATATAGGGTCAAGGAGTGTAGCTGTAAAAAATCATCAAAATGGAGTTAACATAACCGTTAAATCGTGATTTTTCATTATAACCGTCGAAAAGTTTTGTCCCATTACTTGATCTCTGAATGTTTATTTTTTCCGATTTTTGGCGTATATGATCTCGAAGTATAAACAAACAAGTTTGACGGTTGGATCGTTGAAACTAGTTTTGGTGAATGCATATGCCATCAAAACAATATATTCACTAACAATTAAGAGTTTATTTATAATTTCGTTAAATATAACATAAGATTTTGTGGTATCCACTAGTGTAAATATTTTAAATTGAAGATCAAATTTAGTCATTGTATTCATATAGGGTCAAGGAGTGTAGCTGTAAAAAATCATCAAAATCGGAGTTAACATAACCGTTAAATCGTGATTTTTTCATTATAACATCGAAAAGTTTTGTCCCATTACTTGATCTCTGAATGTTTATTTTTTCCGATTTTTGGCGTATATGATCTCGAAGTATAAACAAACAAGTTTGGCGGTTGGATCGTTGAAACTAGTTTCGTAGAATGTGTATGCCATCAAAACAATATATTCACTAACAATTAAGAGTTTATTTATATTTTCGTTAAATATAACATAAGTTTTTGTGGTATCCACTAGTGTAAATATTTTAAATTGAAGATCAAATTCAGTCATTGTATTCATATATGGTCAAGGAGTGTAGCTGTAAAAAAAAATCATCAAAATCGGAGTTAAAATAAACGTTAAATCGTAATTTTTCATTTATAACCATCGAAAAGTTTTGTCCCGTTACTAGATCTCTGAATGTTTGTTTTTTGCGATTTTTGGGATATACGATCTTGAAGTATATACAAATAAGTTTGACGGTTGGATCGTTGAATGGTGTGTGTATATATATTTATTTATTAAGTAGCTTTAAATTTATTTATTTTGTACGTATAACACTTAAGAAATTGAATAGTATATATATTTATTAAGCATCTTTAACCTTATTTATATTTTAAATTGTAAAATAAAATAATTTTAATTTTATTATTCATAACAATTATTTTTATAAATATTGTGTTACGAACCAATTTTTCGTCTCTCAAAAGTTTGCGCAACCAACAGTTTGTCGCGCAAAACTCTAAAAATTTGGACGGGTACCAAAAATGAGACGCGGGATTTTTAAAAAAAATAAAAAAATTTTAGACTTTGCGCGACCAATATTTTTTGTCGCTCAAAAATTTGCGCGACCAATATATTTTTTCGTCTCGAAAAAATTTGGAAAAATCGGACGCGGGAATTTTTTTAGACTTTGCGTGACCAGTATGTATTTTTCATCGCGCAAAAATTTAAAAATTTTGGCGGGTACCAAAAATGGGACACGGGGATTTTTATTTTTTTTAAATAATTATTTTAGACTTTGCGCGACAAATACGTATTTTTCGTCGCGCAAAAATTTAAAAATTTTGGTGGGTACCAAAAATGGGATGCGGGGAGTTTTATTTTTTTAAAATAATTTTTTTAGACTTTGCGCGACCAATAATACTATATTCGTCGCGCAAAAATTTAAAAATTTTGGCGGGTACCAAAAATGGGACGCGGGGATTTTTTTTTTTAAATAATTTTTTTGACTTTGCGCGACCAATATTCCTCTATTCGTCGCGCAAAAATTTAAAAATTTTGGCGGGTACCAAAAATGGGACGCGGGGATTTTTATTTTTTTTAAATAATTTTTTTAGATTTTGCGCGACCAATATGTTTCGTTGCGCAAAAGGTTGCGCGATTAATATTCCAATATTTTTCGTCGCGCAAGCCTTTGCGCGACCAACAATATTTTTCGTCGCGCAAAGTGATACGGTTTTTAAAACCGAAATAACTCCACCATTTTCTCAATGCATTTCTCTACTCTTACCTCTCCTTTCTCTTTCCCTCTCCCCAAATCCCACCATTTCTCTCACTCACTCCTCTCACTTAATCTCTCATCTCTCTCTTCACTGTCTCTCACTCTCTCTCACTCACTCTCTCATCTCTCTCACTCACTCTCTCATCTCTCTATCACTATCTTCTCTAATTCTCTCACACTCACTTCTTCCTCTCATTCTCATTCACTCTCAATCTTGCCAAAAGGTATATTCTCTCCAAATTTTAAATTTTTTTCATTAATATGTGTTTTTGGAGTTAATTTTGAGTTTGTGTGGGTTTGGGGTTGAGTAAAGGGGAGGGATTGGAGTTTGGGTTGGATTTGTGGTATAACAATTTTAGGGGAGATTATGCCTTTTTTTTTTTTGTGGTTATTTGACCATATTTTTTTTTTTTTTTGTAGGGAATCATCGAGACTTTGACGGCTAAAGTTGAGGATTAGGAAGCTATCAAAACATATCCTCCGCCACTACCACCACAATACGCTTGTATTAGGATTTTATTATTGTACTTTGTTAATTTATGTGTACATTTTGAATATTATATATATATTTATTTGATAATTTAATCACTATTTTTCATATGTAATTTTATTTTGAATATGTCAATTTAAATTAAAGTAATTAAAAAAATCATACAATTAAATTAAATTTAAAAAGTAAAAATTAATATCAATTTAAATTAAAGTAATTTTAAAAAGAAATCATACAATTAAATTAAATTTAAAAAGTAAAAATTTGAAAAAAATCATATAAATAAATTCATATTAAAGAAATAATAAAACAAAAAGTCAAAAACCTTGCGCGACAAAATATTTCGTAGCGCAAACTATTAAATTAGTTTATTTTAAATTAAAAAAATTTAAAACAAAAAATATTTCGTCGCGCAAAACTCAAAACATTTGGGCAGGTTCCAAAAATTGGACGCGGGAATTTTTTATTTAAAAAATTTTTTTTTTTAGACTTTGCGCTACCAATGTTTTTCGTCGCGCACGTTTTGCGCGACCAATATATTTCGTCGCTCAAACATTTGCGCGACCAATGTATTTCGTCGCGCACAGCTTTGCGCTACCAATACTTTTCGTCTCGCAAAGTCACTTTGCGCGACCAATCCAAGTCGCTTTGCGCGACTAATATGTTTTCGTCACG